>NW_019524950.1:476188-621188 GCF_002814215.2 Seriola lalandi dorsalis | reverse complement strand
TGTAGGAACAGCACGACCCCCACCTGCGACAGCTGTATTGATTAGATAAAGAAAATCACCTTTTAAATAACACAGAACGGGATAAAGGCTCTGGAGGCTGTAAGTCACAGAAATCAGGGAGGATTTAGACCTCCAGTCTCTTTGATATGCATATGCTTCACCAATTTGCAGAATGAATCTACTTTAATCTCTCTCTTTCTCTCTGTGGTTTTACCTTCTCCGGCTTTTGTGTGTTAGAGAAGACTTCTTCTCTTTCACTACTCAGCATCTCCCCCTGTCTTCATCCTTCCACTCCAGGGAGAGGGAAGATGGATGATTCCTCTTCTTCCTCTATTTCTTTGTTGTTTTCATCTCCTATTGTTTTGTGAGTTATTGAATCAATCTTTGATTTCAAATACTTTTTTTCCCTTTATTCTCCTTACTCATAGTATAAGTCAAATTTAGAACCTGTCTGTCCTTTCCTGTCTGCCTCTGTTTGTCTTTGATCGCTATTTGAACTTTAATGAAGTTAATGTTCCCTTCAGGGGCTTAAAAGTTTCAAAGAGTGCTCTGGATTTTTTAACTTGGCTTCGAGGATTTACTCTCTGTCCCTGTTCAGACCTGGCATTAACATATGTCTCCACATGCATCTCCAGTGACCAGTTGTGATCAGATCTCACTTCCCTGCAAACACTATTGGTTTTTAGCCAGTCCGACTGTGACAGACGGGTCCATTGTCAATGTGTTTGTGAGAGATAGAGAGAGAGCAGGACAAGAGGGGGTTGAGCGAATCATTGAAATAAGTTATTTTTATCTCTTTTGAAACAATAAAGTATTTTCGGTTCATTATGAAACTGTGTATCAACTGTGATTCCATCATCAGCTTGGATCAGAAATAAACAGGTAAAAAGAAAAAAAATACTCTTTCAAGTCTTAAGAGTTGGTGAGCAGTGAGTAGTTACTGCCGACTCTGTATTCATCATCATAAAAAAACACACTCAGCAATCTGCAAATACATAATGTGAGAAATGTTCCAATTAACAGTTATGCCAATTTAGTTATTCCATTAATTATTTAGCAAATATGATCAGTTACTATTCATTAATAATTATCTTAAATGACTAAAATGTTTTGCTTTCCCTTTACAGAATGTCACTGTTCATATTAAAACAATTTCATGGAAAATACACCTGCTGTTATTGCTTTAAATTAAAGTGTAAAACTAAATCTTTCATGTATTCATATCATATTTTCTGGAGTGAAGTCTTGTCTTGAACGAAACTGTCAAAAAGGCAGCGATGCTCCAACTGCATCCTGTGTAATTATCTTAATATGCATCTTAACAATGACTATTCATTATTGATTCATTGATCAGACGAACTTATACCGCACAAGAATGAATGCTGATACTTTTTAATCTGAACTGCATTTCTGTCGGTCTGTTCCAGAATAATTCAATCGTTCGCCTTCTTCCCTTCACCAGGAAAATCAAGACCAATTACTTCATCGTGTCTCTGGCGTTTGCTGACTTGCTCGTATCGGTGCTGGTGATGCCGTTCGGTGCCATCGAGCTGGTCCACCAGCACTGGATCTACGGCGAGACTTTCTGTCTGGTCCGTACGTCGCTGGACGTCCTGCTGACCACAGCGTCCATCCTGCACCTGTGCTGCATCGCCCTGGACAGGTGAGATATTTTGGTAGTATGCGTGCATTCATGTTGGGTTGATTTGTCGTGACAGCGCATGCTTATTCTCCAGTTTCCTTGCTGGAGGGTCGCACTTTGTGGTCTGTCAGTTTTAATGCTCAGGTTTCTCACACCCCATCTGAAATACCCCATCTCTTTTCCATTGCACTGCAGAGGTGAGGGGCTTGGATTTATGTAGGCAATATATACTATTGAGTGTGTGTGTGTGTGTGTGTGTGTGTGTGTGTGTGTGTGTGTGTGTGTGTGTGTGTGTGGCAAAAAAAAAAAGGAAAAAAATGTAGTTTCAAACTCCCAGAGTCCAAAGAAAAAATGTTAATGTTAACGTGCTTGAACACTACATAGTGCAAACAACAACACAGCGAGTACAAATCTGTAAAGATATCTTCTATTCACTGTAGGTTTCGCAGGTATTTCCAAAGCTCTTTATAATCTAGGTCAAGATAATCACACCACTACACTCACTTGAAGCGCTGTTCATCTGCAGCGTTACATCAGACTGATGTGAGGCCTTGACATACATGGAAACTCTTTTTACATATGTGATACAGTGATGGGTTAGGGAAGTGATGTAGAGATTGAGTCAGAATGACTGTGCAGCTGGGTTGATGAGTTATTTCAGGTTAAAGGTCAGAGCATACAGTGCATCAAGGCTGGTGTTGTCAGTAAATGTATTTCCCCACTTCCTCAGGTGGTCTTGTCTCAGGTCTTGTCTGGTGTCCAGTTTCGCTTTTTTTTTTTATTTGGAAGTTTTCAGATGAAGAACCGAACAAAACCTATTAAAACTTCTCCCCCTGAACACACTCCTGAAAAAGATTCATTAGTAGATCACTTACTGTAGAAAATGAGCAGCCTCACCTCTCTCCCCATCATATAAAGCTACTGCATTCATCTGTTCATTTTGACAGCTTTGATATTAACTCCGGGGAGAGGACTTCCAGACTGATAGCACAGATGTGTGAGGATATAGACTGGATGAATTCTTTTTACTGCCTCTGAAGTCAAACTGATGGAATTCAATTAGAAAAAAAAAAATGCTTTGGTCTTTACAGCACCCGACAAATTTCAGCACAGCAGCAGATATAAACATAACAGACGATTCAAACGGCAAGAGTGGAAAAGTTTCTGTTCAGGATCCACAGAGTACACGCACATAGCCTACTGTTCATACATCAGCGTGTACCATGATCGTGTCAATTAAAATCTTGTTACAGACAGTACATATGAGTGGACAGCTGTGATACAGGTGTTTGTTTTCAGCTCTAAATTATCCACTAGCTTGCAAGAGTGTAAGAAACTAGAGTGTGTGTGTGTGTGTGTGTGTGTGTGTGTGTGTGTGTGTGTGTGTGTGTGTGTGTGTGTGTGTGTGATAGAGTGAGAGTGAGAGTGAGAGTCTCAGCAGATAATTAGCAGTTGGTTGTTAATTACATCTTATATCTGAGATGCAGCACTATTTTGTGCCTGTGAGACGTGTCAGCTGTTTGGGGTTTGGCGAGGCTTCATGTTACCCAGTAATGAAAACACAGCTCATTCTTTGGTCCAGAAACTCTAGTGTGTTTATGATAACAAAGAGGGTTTGTTGTAGGAGTTCCAGAAATACGGTTACAGCTGACACAGAGGCAGTGAAGCTTTGGAAGTCGTGATAGTCTGATGGGTATCCACCTTACATAATGAGAGAAAGTCGAGAATTAATTTTTTTTTTTCAGATTAAAGTCTATTTACTGAGTATTTTTTACAGTGTTCAGAAAAAGAAACAGAACATATCCAGTCCAACCAAGTATCTACCCAACTCACCCGCTTACCCAGTCACCCACCACTAGGACTGAGCGGATCGATCCCAAAATATCGATACTATAGATACTTTGTCTTGTTTTTGAAGATCAATTCTAGCGTGAATAGGAGTGATAGTTTCAGTTTCTCTCTTCTATGTTGGACTCATATTAGAGTAGAACTGTCTGCAAACAATGTTCCATTGTCATGAACACATAAGTGCACCCGGTCTTTGCTTCTCCACAGCTGCTGTAATGTCGTGTAGACTCAAATACAAACATAACAAAAGTTAGTAATTGCTGATGATTACCAAAGAGGAGAAACGCAAATATTACAGGGTTACACTCTCTGCTTCCATTCTTTCTAAAAAATCTCGGCTGCCAAATTGTATAGAATGTCAGAGCAGACCTTTGGAGAGAGTATCTTATGTCTTCTAGCTTGAGATATTGTATAACCTCTTTGATCCAATGAGAATACACGAAAGTTGAGAATTTGACAGGAAGTGCTGTTTCCTGTCCAGCGTCACCCGGCTGTGACTCAGACCTGACTCCCTTTTGTCCCAAAGCTAGCCTGATTGCTGCTAATGGGACCTCATTCTCAGCCCAGATCAGCTGTCAGGGTGCAGTCATAGGCACTAGGGTTGTTCGAGCTTAAACTATGAAGCAGATATTTTGTTGTTGTAAAGATTTTGCCAACAGATGTAAAAGGTTTTTCTCTCCTGATAATGTACAGGGTCTGTCTGTTAAAAAACCGAGTTGTTGGAGAAGTTCCTGTGATTATTTTTCCACCTTTTACGCTGTTGGTATCTGCTGTGTGTCGAGGGCGAGGGTTGCAGCCTGTGATGACGTGAATAAAATCAGACCAGACAGGGCAAATCTTATCACTCAGACAGCCGGATTAAACTTCACCTTGACTTGACAATGCACAAATTGGAACAGGTGTGAGCAAAAGACACAGTCTTATCACCAGTTTCTTCACTTCTCAAGCTGATTTGTGTTCACTGAGATTTCAAACAAGCTGCAGTATTGTAAGCCGAAGGTGGTAAATAATCTTCAAGGACCTGTTTGTATTAGAAGTTTCTGAAAGTCTGACTTATGAAAAAATGTATTTGGCTGTTAAGGATGCCAACGCTGGCTGTAACTTTTAAGGTAACATTAGAGGTTACTGGCACCATCTTAGCTGTATGCTGGGATAAAATTGTGCTGTACTCTTGTGATTTTTATATTTTACTAATGATGTGTTCACAATGAGAATACAGGAAACTTGAGTACAGGGAGGACCTCTACGAAACTCTCACATGAACTGTGTAGAGTAATAATGCAGGGCTAATGGCCGTGACCATCAGATATCTATTCTGTTGAAGCGAGCTCCAGTATGAACATGTGTTTTTAATGTAGGTACTCACAAGAGAGAGTTTTCCCAATTAGACAAACCAAAGATGCGAAGCTCAGCAACAGTGACGGAGGAAATGGTCTCCTCATTCAATTATCTGGCTGGAGGAGGTTTGCACTCTTCTATACATAAATCTGCCCCTGCATCCTGGAACAACACAACTTCCATTACCAATTCATAATGAGGTAATCGCCCTCCATTACCTCCCCTCCCCTCCTGTTCCCAGTGAATCATATCACTCCATAGACTCCAATGTTCTCCCTCACTTACCTTAATTGCCTGCTTCTTCTGTGGTTGTTGATGCTCCTTTCAACAACAAGTCTATTGCTGATGCCACTACCTCTCCCTTTAACTGCTGGTAATGATACTGATTAAGAAAACTATGTAAACTCAAGCTTTATGCTTTTGCTTTGTTCTCTCGCTGTATCTTTTTATTCCATAAAAAAGCTCCTGACAGAATTTCCAATATTGGATATTTTTTCACAGTCTGACCCGCAGCCAAGTCCGACCCTCATTTCACTGATTTGATTACTGCACAGTATGTCGTACCTTAGCTATATGATACTATAAAAGCTGTTTGGAGAGATTTCAAATTTCCACTGAAATGAAGTTTCTGAATCAGTTTAATATTGTGAGTCATGCTCACCTTCAGTAAATGTTTGGAAAGTTCAGAGCAACTAAAACCACATTTAACCGATTGGTCTGGTGCAGTTTAGGCTAATATTAGGCCCAATATTTCATAATATCCAATGTCTCAAGATTTCCTGCCATATGTGATGCTTTTCATAATATCGGAATATATATATACATATGTACAGTTTATACAGTCTGCCCTGCTGCTAAGTCTTAAAAAGAATAAAAACTGAACTGCTGTTTAGTGGCAGCATCGCTTATACCTGAAACAGACTGTAAAATACACTGATATAATTATATTATAAACCCTTACCCAGCTTCACCCCCCTATGACGGGTTCAACTGTATTGAGATATTAAATTTAAATTTTGGCTATCGCCCAAACCTATATTAAATATATCTTAACGATCAGTCGAGCACTGTATCATCCGTCCGACTTGTTGATTTTCCCCTTTACGTTCAGTTTCAGCTCACGTTTATTTACTGCCATTTTATGTTGTATCTTATTTTGTTTTTCTTTGTTTTCTTTTATTTCCTTTTCTATTATCTTATTAACGTAGCATATTATTATATTTTATTGAAAAATACTTAAAAAAAATAGCAATTACAACATTTCATTAATTACTAAAATGATCTACTGAGCAAACCAGAATCAAGTAGTAGGTTTCAAGATCTTGAAAAACCTTTTTCAAAAATGTTTTATTTTCTTAAATAAAATAGAAAAAAATTAACACAATGGATTCATCAATAAAACATATAATAATGTAGCTCAATTAAAGTGTCTTTTATTGTTCAATGTTTTTTTTCTCGTGTATTAAGAAATAATTATGTACACACACACACACACACTACACACTTCAGCTTATTCACAGACGTGGAATAGTGAAAGTTGCTAATTTCTAATTATAATGGTGGTCAAGTAACATGCTAATTAATGAAAAGGGCCCTTAGGCTATAATAAAATGTCATTATTAGGAGCACCATGGTAGTTAAGAAGGCCAACTGCATCTGTATCATTGACTCTGCATTTTGCTTTCATGTGTTGAGTAGCTTGTAATATGCGAGCTGTAATTACTGGTTGTCAGGCCATTTGAGAATCCCATCATGTCTGTGGTTGTATAAGGACAACAGGCAGACAAACAGGCAGGCAGACAGACAGACAGACAGACAGGGAGACATAGAGCCTGAACGTTTTTCTCTTTGTAAAACTGCAGGACGAGACCAAGAATTAATGGAACTGTCAGTTAGTTAAAGAGAGTCTGCAGCCCCATATGGTATGAATCCCAGCATAACTTCCGAACTGTGTGTGTACAGTATGTGTGTGTTCAGCTGGATATTTCGAACATGCAACAAACACACACACATAAAGATTCCCATACAGCAGAACAAGAGAAACAAAGGCACTAAAGCTTAAATCAAGTCTTGGCAGATTTAACTGGATTTGTTGGTAATCCTGCTTCATCGCCACAACTTGGAACCACAACTTCTTTTCTATTCAGGAGTTCATCTGCCAGACCGAGATAAATGCTATCACACTGACACACAGACAAAGACTTGTGGATTAATAGACCAGAGAAAGAAGAAAGTTGTTTTCATGCAAACACATTTTAAACCTTATTCAACCAGGGAGCAGATACTGATTCATGCATTTGAGGTGGATGTGCACTTAAAGGTCCATACCACCATTTAGCCCATTTGCTACAAATAATCTATTTTATATTATATAGTAACAAACATACTGAATATCATGCTGCTGTTTTATTAAGACACAAATATTTCCATACATTTCCATTTACTTATAATCCATCTACTCTTGAAACTTGCTTGAAATATGTAATTTATCACACTTAAAATCAAATCTCCCTTACTTTTTGTCAAACTTGCATCCATTACTTTTAAAAAAGTAATGTTATTCAGACTGTTAATATCAATATACCTTCTATATACAATTGGAAAACAGTATATACATTTACAAACCCTGCTTAAATTGACATTTATTTTCATCACTATAAACTTAATATTTGTTAGATAATGTTGGAGATGTACCTTTACTACAAAGAGCATTGTCTATTAATGCTGTTTCTTTGACTGATGTTCATTTCTTGTATCTCGTATACAATAATATTATAAATTCACATTGTTGTTTTAAATCTGTCTTTAGATTTACCTGAGCCCCTCAAGGCAAAACTCCTCGACTGGTTAAGGTTCATTTTTGGGCCACAGTTTGGTCTTTGATGAGTCCTGAGAGGCAGCTCTGCCCGGAGGCCCAAGTCAGGGCAAAACACACTAATTAGAGTCAGTGAGCAGCTCCACTAGTACAACACAGGTTAGTGCCTTGGTTTAGGGCACCTTGACTATACAGGTCTTGATTTCCCCAGCCAGTTTGCAAAAAGGGCCAGCAACATCCATTTCAAAGTGCAAATAGTTTTGTGTCAGAAGTTGCCTTTTAGCTCTTCAAACAATCCCTGACAGAGAACAGGCTGTTGCAATAGTCCTTAGCAGTTTAGTTTATTTTAATCAAGAGGAAATTCTTCTTCACTGGCGGTGCATACCATAAACATTACGGAGTTACAGACTCTCGTTCACGAAAAAGAAAGTTGCAAAAGTCTTCAGCAGCAAACAGAAACAGTACAACAAAGGCAGCTGCAACGAGCAGTAACAGCCTTCTGCTGCCGTCTGAGCAGCACAACCAACGTGATACGAAGCACCACGAGGGGCAGAGAGACACAAGGGAGAAGGGGGAAAGTAAATTGCTGTAGTGAAGAAGAAAGACTGAGAAGAGAAAAGAAAGAGATTTGGAAAGTACTGCTAAGAAGGACAAAAGAAGGAAGAGAGAACTTCACACAAAGGACAAAGAGAGAGAGATTAAGGACTGAAACAAATCTTATTAAATTTTACTCTAGATGCAGTTTACTTCTTCTACTGAGTGTTTCTTGGGTTTCATGGCTAACAAAAACAATCCTTATATATTCTTGATTAACCTTTGTATGTTAGAAGCTACTACTTGGAACTTCCTGGGCTCCACTTGTGTTGCAATCTGCAAATTGATTTCTCCTGAACCAAGCTCCACATGGTCCCTTGCACACATCAGCGAAAAAAACTTCATAATCCAACTGATCCTTACTGTCTGCTCACCTGTGCAGTGCAGGCAGAGCTGGAGTTCAGAGCCGCAGCCTCCAGATGGCTTTTTGCACTTTAGGTTTTGGCTGTTGATGGGCTCTGGTTCAGTGGGACAGGGACAAGAAATTACCTTTCTCTGGAGTCCCAGCCGTCTGACACTTGCTGCTGTTTGTGCTCTGAAAAGAAACTACAACACATTCACACAAAGTGAAGAGTTCCAGAGAGACAGATAAACAATACAGTGAGATGTGTGCAAGAACAAACACACATTGTCAGGGATCTTTACACTGATCCTTTTGATTCTTTTTAGTACCACAACTGTTGCAATACACAGACAAGTTATTTTTACTTTTCTGGCTGCCGAACCAGTGAAGAGGTCAGTATAACTCTGATCTACTGTCCAAGTGGGACAGTGGGGAGAAAATGTTGGACACTGAACAAAGTAGTTTGTTTGAATCATACTGAACCCCTTTGGACCAGTAACTCTGCCAGCTAATCAGCACAGATTATGAATAATTATGGTTAATGATAGTGACCCCTAATGGCACCAAACATGATTTTTGGTGAAACTAAGGAACTCTGAGATGCACAATAGATCTCACCTTGCTGCTATCACAAAGTCCTCATTATCCCAGGAAATTTCATTTTCCTGAGAAAGAGATGAGTGCGACAGAGACACATAAACACACATACTGTGAGTGTTGCTCTTTACCCCAGCAAATCAATATTTTATTCATTTAATACCAGCACTAAGAGGATAATTGGCTGGGTGAGAATCTGCCAGATCAGAAAGAAGGTGCTGCTCTTACAACACAAACTTTATCGTAACACTTGAGTAGAAGGCTGATGGAAAAATCACTTCCAACATGTTTCTACTTTTCAAGCAAGGTAACGAAGGTTGTTGATGTTATTTGTAACTTCAGGCATAAAACCAGAATGAAAAGAATGAAAGATTTTTATCAGAAAAGAGCGAAAACAAGAAAATAATGCAACAGGAAAGAAAAGAACACATTTCTCCAGTAAATCATGAATCTCTGAAAGGAAGCATCTGTCGACTGCATCAGTTGAAGAAAAAGCGCATAAACACAGAAGGAAACAATGAGAGACTTTTGAATACGTAACATAAAAGAGTTTAGAGGAAAAATGCACAAAAACAAAATGGGAAACATTTGTAGCACTTTTTCTATTCATGTAAAAACTGTCATCTCAATTCTTTTTATTTTCTACGAGTCAAACCGTCACTGTGTACAATGTGTAGAAGATATTTCCTGAGCCAGTAATAAATGTCAGGGTGTTAGAGAACCACAACATAGGATGGTCAGATAGCTTAGATTAGGACATACAAGGCTGGTCATGTATGTGACGGTGGCAGCCATCTTTTTCCTTCGGAGCAGCGAAGTGAGTCTTTTAATCATTTTGGCTTCTTCAGGAAATTCAGCCAGAGATCTTCCATCAGCCAAAAACATTCCTATTAACACACATCACTTCATGTATTTATCTTTTTTTTTTTCAATTTTAATTATTAGTTGTTGTTTTAAATAAAATAAAATCAGTTTCATGGCTCCTCGGGTGGATTTTTGACAAGATGTTCCTGATTATTTCCCTGAAGAAATATCTCCTTTGCCAGACTCTTTTCAAAGCAGCTTATAAACAGCATTATCGGTATTGTAACATTATCAAGTTATTTCCATGTTCACTGTCACTGTTGGTAAAAGAGCCTGTTTATGATTCATGACTTGACTTGCTTCTCTGTACTACCTCTGGTATAGATGGGGAAAATTATTTAATAATAATAATAATAATAATAATTAATAATAACATTAATTATAATAACAATAATAATTATACACTTTCTTTTTATAGCACCTTTCATAAAAGAAATGCAGCACCAAGTGCTTCACATGAACAGACATCAAATGAACATAAAAACATGTTTAAAAACATTAATGTAAAATGAGATGGAATAATAATGAAATAACGAAATAGAAATTAAAAAATAGAAAGAAATAAATCACCATAAAATAACCTCTCTTTTATTTTTCTATTCCTGTGTGACTAAGCTTTTTACAAGACACATTTGAATTCCTACAACAGGCCTCTTCATCTTTCACAGCAGGTGTAAGGCGTCTTTAGACTGTGTGAAAAAGCACAATGGGTCTAATAAAACTGCAATCTGCGTCACACTATCAATATGAGGCATGTCGGTGATGAAGGCAGGGTGAATCGTAGCAGTGTCATGTCAACAGAAAAAAAGCAGCAGCTTGCATTTTGTTTTGATAATGCAGCAAATCAATAACCGTGCTTTGGTCATATTGCCGACGCTTCCACGCTTCAGAAACCCTCAGTACTGTGTATAGCCAATATATTCAGCATCAGATCATGTTGTATTCTGATTTGTTGCTCTGTAATGAGTCATAGCAGCAGTCGCATCACACTGTGAAACTTTCCGACACCAAACCGCTTCCTCATCAAATCAGCCGTCAGTGGACGTGTGTCACATTGTGATGTTGGACCGCGGGTTTGGATTGATGTTTCTCTGATCATCGTTTCAAACAGCCCAAGAATTGCACATTGTAAACGGGCCATGTCAGGCAGAGCACAGGTGTCACTAATAACCATAACAATGTTCCTGCTTGATTCAACAGTGTGACAGTGAGCCAGCAGGCACAATACCAGGACCCTGAAACTAGCGCAGCTAAATGGAATTCAGTCATTATTCATCTGTGGATTAACACCTGTTTCTTTCCTACTGTGACATATTAAAACATCTGCTGTGAGAAAAACCTTTAACTTTTTCCTCGTCTAAGTCTTAAATGTTTGTAGCTTCCTTCCTAGCAAAAGCAGTCTGATTACAAACCTGGTTGTTTCAGCTTAAAGCAGGTCAGTGGTCAGTGAAATGAATCACTGAAACAATGACTTTAAAAACAAAGATCCAACAAGCTGAAAGATGAAGAATAGGGATGCTTGTTACACGCAGTGTTCAGGAAAATATCTGTTGCCTCCGGTGTGTTCCTGCTTTAGGAACTTGGCTGACAGACAAGACAGAGGAATGTGTATGTGACAGAGAAAGAGAAAGAAAAGACTAGGATACCGAGAGAAAAGAAAGGGAAATGGAGAAGAAAACAGAGAGGAAAAGAGAGAACATAGAAAAATAAGTGTACAGCTGCAGGATAAAGCTTCTCATTCATCCACTGTGAGCTGAGAGATGCTGAAAAGAGCTGAATGGAAATGAATTAAAACTAAAAATACCAGAATTGCCACAAGGAGGATGCTCCAACACAAAGGAATTCAGCGAAGAGGCTAACATACACACACACACACACACACACACACACACACACACACACACACACACACACACACACACACACACTTCCACTTAGAGACACAGGGAAACCGAGGCTGAGATAAAGTCACAGGAAAATAGGTAGATGGAAAAATAAAGAGATAAAGATCACCTTTACTCACCGACTTTAGCTATTTGCATAATTGCATGGTCCCATCTTTGGAATCACTACATAATTACAGTTATCAATATTGATGATTACCCAATGCCATTATAGACCAGATATTTTTTACATTGAGAAGACTTTGAATTCAACACTATAGTATTAACTCATCAAAGGATAAACAAGACTAAATCCTTATTTTCTAATAGCAAATTTCATACTCTTTTTTTATTTTTATTTTAACGAAAATTTTAATTTGAAAGATCCAAAGTTCTGCTATTACTGACTTAACAGATAGATAATTTAAGCTTGCATTCCCAAGCAGGAAACATGATCAGCTGCCTCGGGGCTCTGAAATCCTCATGTTGCTGTAAATAGAAAAAGAGAAAGAGAGGCAGACAGCTAAGAGAACATGGTGGGCTGAGTGACAGTAAAGCAAAGTCATTCTTCTTCTTAAAAGGAAAAAGGTCTTAAGGACTTAAAGGTCAAACTGAGATGTGACCTTGTTATAAATGCACATGGCTCTCAGAAAAACCTTCCTTTTATATTATGAAAGCTATTATAGAGGTCTGGCTTCTTGGTTGAATAACTCTGTCTCAACGCCATTAATTCTGTTCTCTCTTATCTTGGATGACAGCAAGCCAGCAAATTGTCCTCCACTATCACTTGCCACCAAAAATGTCTGGACCTGCCAATATCAATTTATTTCCCATAGACAGAATGGGGCAGATGTTGATAAAGTATTTGATGGATCACCAAAGACCAAATTTGACCCATTTTTTTTTCTTTTATCAGGCTAAAGCCGTAGTTGCTAATTCTTAAAAGTGGCGATTCTGTTCTGTGCTCCCAGATAATTAATCATTTACTTGCATCCAGATGGCTCAGCTCGGTCTGATCAGCTGAATCCCAAATCAACTCATTCATATTGAAGGTCGTCCAAGTGGTGCGAGCTGTTTCCCATCAACGTAACCTCCAAACAAACTTGTTCATTGTATAGCTTCTCAGTAAAATACCTTTGTTTCTCATGTCTCTTATGTCAACTTATGAGAGATGAGCAAGATCCAGTGATGAACTTCATTAACTCCGGATAAAGTTTTGATCTTCACAACTTGAAATAAAAAAGATTACATCAGGGTTATGATTGCACCTCCTTTCTTATGTCATTTCCTGCCGCTAGCGGTCTCTCAATCAAAACAATAATAAAAGACAGAGTTTGGCGACATAGCGAAGTAGTGTGGGATCATGGGAGTTGTTGTCTTCACCACCACTTTGTCAGCTTCTTCTTCTCTCCAGAAATATCAGACCCAGTGATGAAATCCTGTAAAAACGCTGAATGAAGCAGTTTCATTTTAAATATCAGTGTTTGTCCAGCACTGTTTGGGTCGAAGGGGCTGCGAGTAGAGCCGCTGCTAACTAGCTAGCTTTCTCTGACAATGTTACAGACTAAAATCCTTCATCCGATACACAACTTAACAAAATGTATAACACAGGTCTCCTCGTTTTTAGACAGGTGTATATGTAGAGGTCACATATTAAAGCATTAAAATCAAATGTTACCAGTGATTATTCTTGAAAGCAAAATAACACAACGGTCATTTCAGTGGCTAAAGAAAATCTATTTCCAAATATCTAAAGAGTCTCACAGTCTTTTTTTTTTATTCTTTTATTGTCTGAGTTTATTATTGATTTTTAGAATCTAAAAAATAAACCACTGGCTGGTTTGGATTGATGACTGATTGTGTCGATGGAGAAGTTCAACACTCAGAAGAATCTTTAAAAACAAAAAAATGTCATCTACCTCACTAGTTCTTGTGATTAATGTCAAGCTTGTTTGCTATTTATACAAAGCTTCTTTTTATAATAATATTGAACTGGCCTACTCTCTGGTCACTAACCTCCTCTCAAGTTTGACAATAAATTCAAACGTCCTGCGGCAGCTTGTGGACGTGGAATGCAGCAACATATTTTGGGTTTGGGTCGTTCTCAGAAACACGGTCCCCCTTATAAATAATGTCTGAATAAAATTGTCAGAAATAAACACAGAGAAATGTTTTGTAGATCCAAAGGAAACAGGGACCATTTAAAGTGCTCATGGCCAGGACACTCTGCCATCCAACCGTGCTACGTCTGCTTCTAATCTTCCCCAGGTTAATGTGTGTGTGTGTGTGTGTGTGTGTGTGTGTGTGTGTGTGTGTGTGTGTGTGTCTCTCTATGCATACTATTGGTTCTATGTACGTATTTAAGCATCTGGGAATGTGTGTGCACGCTGTGCTCTTGTGCACGTGTGTTTTTGTGTGTGGGGACATTTGTATTTACACAATGGAAATATTCATACTTGTGTAAGAGACAGTCGGGGGTAGGTGTGGGTGGGGGCTGTGTCTTTCAGACCACCACATCCACACTTAAAGCATCAATCTGCAACCTTTCAGCACGACTATTCTGGGAATTCAAATAGAAAAGGGTGTCTTGACCTTTTTCTTAATGCCACAGCACATGCGGACCACACACAGCCACTCCACATTACTGATGGCTGTGAAATGCCACACAGCACAAGTAGGTAATGAGGTAGGATCACAACAGAAGAGGCAGCAAAATATCCACAGTGACTGACGAGGGGATAAACTGGATTAGGTTTAATACTGCTGCAGCAGAGCTCCGTGTTCAGTCAACTGTCTGATAAGCAGAGGTTATAAAAATGTGTATATTCAGCCTTTGTGGAGAGGATGAGTGTGCGAGTTAGACACTGAGACTTTAAAGCAGAGGAGAGCTGCAAGTACAGTTTCCATTATTATATAATCAATCATTCAGTGAATATTCTCATGATTGATCAGTTAGTTGGAGATGCTGCAGCTTTTGTCTGTTTAGCTTTTGGGTCTGACGAAACATTAGTGTTTATAAAGCTGTGAGCAATGAGTTCCCTATTTAGTCGTCCAGCAGACTGTCTCTGTCCTTACACTGATGACTGATTGATCATAAAAGTGATCGGCCTTGGATAACAAACTAATACTATCCAACCAGGATATTGATCCTCTTCCTCCAACATCAACCTCTGCAAATGAATGCACGCTGATGCTTTGATATCGAATGTGTGTGTGTGTGAGGAAATAAAGATTAGATTCACAAAGTTACAGTTACCACAGTAACTGACTCAGAGTTGAAGTGATCAGAGTTTCCCTCAACTCTGAGTTGTCACTGAACCGCGGTTTGAGGGTAATGGAGGTCTGAGTGGCTCGGTTGGTTGACTTCATCTGTTTCCTATCACACAGGAACAGGTCCAGCTCTGGTCAGTGTCCCCACGCACACACATGCACACACATGCACACACATACACACACGTCATTGACCAGGTAAAATTGCAAATGTAGAGGATTTGTTACAGTAACTGATCTAGCATCTGTCATTTGAGCTTTTCTGTAAATGGATAAACTCTCTCTCAGTCTCCCTTTCTGTTTTCTGACACCCATTTTGTTCTCTCTCTTCCTTCTTATGTTTCCTTCCGTTCTTCTCTGCTTCCTGCTTCTCCTCTTTTCCCCTTGCTCCCATTTACCAACTGTCTTTTTTCATTCCCTTCTTTTCTATCCTTGACTCTCTCTCTCTCCGTCTCTTCCTGTTTTCCTTTTCTTGCCTATCTCCTCTTTCTGTTTTTCCGCACTCCATATCTTTCGTTCTCTCTCTCTCTCTCTCTCTCTCTCTCCCCCTCTCTCTCACTCTCTCTTTCTCTCTCTCCCTCTCTCTCTCCCCCTCTCTCTCTCCCTGCTCATTCACAGTATTTTTTTTATCGTCCCTACGATTCCATTCATGTAGTTTAGCGCCAGCGTCTTCTTAGCGATATCACAATGTGACAGAATGCTGGGAATTCCTGCTGTAGTGTCTGATATCATGCTCACACACACACAGACACACTGGTGGCAATGTCAAAGTGCGTGTGTGTGTGTGTGTGTGTGTGTGCATGTGAGTTAGGAAGGGAGTGAGTTAGAAATGAAATGAAGCAGATAGAGAAGCAGAGAAAGACAGCAGAGGTTTGAAGATAATCCTGTTGTGCAGAATCATTGGATATGAGCAGCATTAATTTGTCTCACTTGTTTGAAAAGGCAGAAGATATTAAAGTCCAAACTGAGTTTCGGTATAAAAGGGAGAAATAAACGTATAAGAGGACAGGCAGAAAAGTTAGAGGGCTAAAGAAAAGAAGAGAAGACGAGAAAATGGACAATAGGAGTGATGGATCTGGGTCAGAGAGAGAGGAAGAAATAGATTGTTGAGTTTCTATGTTTTTTAAAGAGATACCTACCAAAAGGGACATACATGGCCAAATGTAAGTGGACACTCACTGACACCCACATTTGACAGCTGAACATCTCATTCCAAAACAATGGGCATTAATGCTCAGCTATAACAGCCTCCACCATTCAGATCTCAGGGCTGAGGTCAGGTGCTCTGTGTAAGTTCTTCCACACCAAACTGGGAAAACCATCCTTTGCTGGATCTGGCTGTTTTTACTGGGGCATTGTCGGTTTGAAAGACGGTCTTTGCCAAACCACCAAACGGCCCAAGACTCGCATTGGTGACGATCAGAAGAAAGGTTACCAGCGGATCATGGGACAAAGTGTATCTGTATACAGTGTCTCTAATAGTCTGTTGCAGCAGCCAAGGCAAACGGACAGTTTACTGACAATCTTAAGAAGAGGAAATGAGGCTGTTGCACCGGATTGGTCCTGATGTCAAGACAGATCCTCCACTTTGAGTTCAGAGGAGGTTTGAGGATGGAGAGATGGGAAAGAACCGTCATTTCATTTCTTTTTTTTTTTTTAAAGGAAAGAGAGCTGTAGTGAAAGTTTGAGGTCAAACAAAGTGGAGACTGGCGGGAGAAGGCAAAAGAAGAGAAATGAGAGTAGAATTAAGATAATTAAGACAAAGAGTGGGAGACACAGAGAGAGAGCTGATGGAGAGATAAAGGAACGATGTGAGACGGTGCGAGAGTGATTAGAGAAAAACAGATTGGAAAAAGACATGATAAAAAAAGGGGAGGGGGGCATTTGGTTTTTGAAAACACTCTAGTGCTTAATTATTGGTGGTTAGCATATTTTTGCAAATGCATTGGCAGAAAAGACCCTCTTCCCTTGCCAAAGGAGCTTATTGAAAATGGAAACGAGAGACAGAAACAGATGGACTGGTGACAGTAGAAAACACCAGCAGCTAGATTGGCACTCAGTAGAACGCATACCTCCGCCAAGGCCAAACACTTTCTTCCACCCGATCCACATTATTATCTGATCACCAAATTGTGCAAATTCGTAGCTCTCAACACCATTAATGTTAAGCTGAGACAAATTTTTAATATAAAAATATTTGTGGATCCGCCCCCTTTAACTAGATCCGCACCAAAATGTAATGGGTTCATGCCCACGCCCCATCCCTCCACCCAGTTTCAATCCTGCTGACAAACTAACAGACATGAGTGAAAGAATAGCCTCTTTGACAGAGGTAATAAACAAGCTGCCATTGCTTTCTTCATGCAGTTTTTGGCGATTTAGATATAAAATAGTCAAAGTAAAGCATTTATCTACTGCAGGTATGTTACTACATTTTGTAAAACAACAGAACCAACAGGAATGAGCAACCTCAACGAATCAAGAAGGTCTCAAAAGGCTCAAGTTTCTTTTATTCTACCTCAACATTTCTTTCATCAACTGTTTCACAGCTTTGGGTCTATTGATGAGTTGACCGATTACTTACATTCAGTTACGTTTTATGTGTTTCTTCTTTGTCCACACGTAGTGTCTCACCTGTTAATCATTTTTACCTGAAATTTGCCACTTTGGGCTTTAAATCTTTTTCTTCCCTTAATGTAATAATGTAATAATTACTGTCATCTTTTCTTCAGGTACTACGCCATTTGCTGCCAGCCACTGGTCTACCGGAACAAAATGACGCCAATGCGAGTGGCTTTGATGATCGGCGGCTGCTGGGTCATCCCCACCTTCATCTCCTTCCTGCCCATCATGCAGGGCTGGAACAGCATCGGCATTGACCACCTGGTGCGTAGTGTGGTTTGTGTGGTTTGTGTGTCTGTGAGTGTGTGTGTGTTTGTACACCAGGGAAAAGGATTATTTATTTAGGGTGGTTTTATGTGGAGATGCAGCCAAAAATATTTTACATCTCCACAGGATGTTTAAGTTTACACTGCTGTTAACTGCTGCCTCTAGGGGAGAAGAAGAGGGAGCACAGAAATGAGGAAAACTGTCAGAAAAGTAGAATAAAACATGCTTTACATAAACATTATAAACAATTCGAGTCCACATGCAATGAGAAACAAACTGTAGTACTGAGGAGCATCGTTTACAAGAAGGAAGAAATGCTTCATGCGTTGCTGCGGAAACTAAATCAACATGTCAGACACAGAGACAGAGGGACAAGGCCACTGACACCACAGACAGTCAAGCTGTTTCTTTGTTAAACTCTAAATATGTAAAGTAAGTTTGCCAGTGTCACGAGTGTCTTGTTTGTGCACTGAGGTTTGTTTAATGTCAAAGAACATGCAAGTGAGAGGATACAGAAAAAAGACTTAGACACACAATAAAAAGGATAAAATATCAAGTCACAGTTTTCACATCATGTGACCGTCCTCTCTGGATGGAGTTATACAACTGTAACTTCATCCAGTGAGAAAGGAAAGAGGAATGTTCAATTCTCTTCAGTTAGGATAATGACTTGTTTCGAAATTTAGGAACTACCGAATTAGGATAAAAGCAACTGCTACTTCCACAAGATCACACTGAGCATATAAATCTTACATTAGATTAAACAGAATAACAGAGGTGGAATGGAGAGATAGAGGTCTAGAGGTCCTTATTACTGGCCCTGAGCTCTAAAGATCCTGCAGCAATCTGTGCGACCTGTAACCTCCAATATCAAGCTGTAACTCAATCCAATGAGACGATAAAAGAACTGTGAAAAAGAAAAATACTTTTTGTGTCCTGTTAAAATCATATCTGGATTTTTCTGTTCATATTAGGAAATTTCAACAATCATCTTTTTTTTAGGTTTTTTAAGTCAAAAAAATATTTCTGAGGTCAGACATATTTTATTATTTCAAAAAGCTGATAAATGATTAAAGGCCCCTGCTCCTCATGACTAGATTACTGTAATGTGGTTAAAAACAAAGACAAAAAACACTGAGCATGTATTCCTTTCTCTCTTCATTGACTGCTAGTGATGTTTAAAATTTAGTATAAATTGTAGTTATAACTTGTCACCTGAAACCCCTAAGTACATTTCTGAATCACTGTGCCCACATAATAACTTAATGTGTCTTAAAATGAAGGTAGAATGAGTATTTGCCACATTGGCCTCTGAGCTTTACAACAATTTACCTCTCATTATTAGTTCCATTATGAATCCAGTTCACCAATCATTTTGTTAAAATGTCTCCGGAGGTACTCAATTTTCTTAACGGATGATTTTGCTCTTTTGTTGATGTACTTTTTTTCTTATGTTCTTATATTTTTCACTGTCCTCATAATGTGTCCTCAATGCTTTTATTTTGAAGAATTTTGTAACTAAGGGGTATACGTCTCCATATCAATGTCTAAAGGACATTTTCATGCGTTTCTGAATTAAAAATTAGAGGTAATAAGTTGTTAACGAACGACAACGTGACCGTTCTGAATGAGAAGAACAAAGTAAAGCAGAAAGAGAAGGACAGAGACAGGCAGACAGGTGTGCAGACAAAGACAGATGACAGCATGAGTGTGTGAGGAGGGGGAGAGAAGAACACCCCAGCCACTATTAACCTCGCTCGCTCCCTGTGCGTCTTTATCTGAACGCCAGAGAAAGTTTCTTCCAAGCTGACTGTCAACAGGACGACAGGCTGACTCATTTTTGGCAGCAGTGGCAGAGACACACACATGTTCTTCTCCCTCTCTCTCTAACACACACACACACACACACACACACACACACACACACACAGAGTTTACGGCACAACAGCAGTCTAAAGTTAGCTCTGTGCAGCAGTGGTATCAGCGTCTCTCTCAGGGTCTAATTAGAGCTGTTGAATATTCTGAGTAGCCAGTCATCTCTGGCACAAACTGCAGCCCCAAAACTCAATAAAACAACCAGGATTCAGCTGCACATACGACTCACTGTCTATCTGTGTACTGTTTTCTATGGCCTGGTGGAATACACTGCTCTGATCGGTACACCAGCTCACATCCCTCAAGTGAAGAAGTCTGTTTGTGTTCAGTATAACTTTACATGTTCTATCTAGAATAGAAACATCCATGAAATCTGGTTCCCAAAAACATTTATTCTATCCTTAATGGCGACTTTTTTTTTTGCATGAAACAAACATTGCCTCCAGGATGCCCTTTGGTAAGACGTTTAACCTCAAGCGGCTCCAGTGGAATAAATCCACATGACCCAGTAAAGGACTATTTTATCTGTGCATGAATCACTTCACGTACTAAGGGTGCTTATCATTGTCTGCATTCCTGCAGCATGCAAGATAACTTAAACATGGAAACACTGAACATTTTACATTTAATATGTCAGCCCACTCATAAAAACAACCTCTGTTTTACACACGGGGGAACGTGGTATCGTGCAGCGATATGGATTGATCTCTGTATTATTCATCCCATAGCCGTGAGCCGTAGTTTCCCACAGAGATGAGATGATAGCAGAGGAAAAACCGGGATGGGACTTCACTGTGATTAATGGTGACGTGCAGAGACTCTTTCTCCCTCGGGTGCTATGTTCCTCTCTTACTACACGGACTCAGCTGAGGAGAGCGTGGGATTTTTAGTGGGTTGTTGTGAAGTCTGGAGGCGTTTGGTGGTGTAGCAGGGCAGAGTGTTCAGAGGTTCAACACATGCTTACCTGGGGACTAAAATTCCACCTTTTACTTATATTAATGTGTGTGCCAGTGTGTGGGCATATTAAGCCACCTCACTATTCCCCCTGATGTGATCTCTTTTACTAGATCGAGCAGAGGCGCCACAGTGATGGCAGCAACTCCACATCCTGTGTCTTCATGGTCAACAAGCCGTACGCCCTCACCTGCTCTGTGGTGGCCTTCTACATCCCCCTGGTCCTCATGGTGCTGGCCTACCAGAGGATCTACGTCACGGCCCGTGCACACGCCCTGCAGATCAGCATGCTGCAGCGGGCAGGAGGAGCGGCGGGCACTTCTGGCGCTGGGGTTGACTCTGCTGACCATCAACGCAACCACCGCATGCGAACAGAGACGAAGGCAGCAAAGACTTTGTGCATCATTATGGGGTGTTTCTGCCTCTGCTGGGCACCGTTCTTTGTCACTAATGTGGTGGACCCCTTTATAGACTACACGGTGCCAGACAAACTGTGGGCGGCCTGCCTTTGGCTGGGCTACATCAACTCCATGCTGAACCCCATCCTCTACGCCTTCCTCAACAAGTCCTTCCGCCGTGCCTTCCTCATCATCCTGTGCTGTGGCAGGAAGAGGTACCGCAGGCCGTCCATCCTGGGGTCCGGCGCTCCCTGCACAGCCACGCAGATCAACGGCTCCACACATGTACTCAAGTAAGTTCCCAAATCTTTTTACTCATGGACTCTGGGTTCATGACTCTTTCTGTGGTCAACAACAAATACGTGTAAAACGTTAATACAACATTTGCATTCATTTAATATTCCTCACTGACATATTCCTCTTACCACACTGGGTCGTGCTACTTCTGCCTGTTCCTCAGCCGTCTCATTACCTGTGCCAGCAGGTTCACGATCGAATATACAATATATATATATATATATAAATATATAATAAAATATAATAATATATAATATTTCTGTACATGGATGTTAAGGTAGTAGAGTACAACAGGAACTCATCCTTCATCTTCCCTGCGGACAGTAATTACTGCAGACATTTCCTCAGTAATGTTCCGTGGGTCAAATGTCAAGTGGCGACAGTCCGTTGTGATAACGATTGATTTGTTTTCAGGATTGAAAGAGATGCCTTTATCTCTGTAAATACCCTTCCCAGTACCTTCACTTTCAACTGCATGGTCTTGACTCATTACTCTCTCGTCCTTTTACTGTTTCTAAACATAGAACACATGATTCACAGCGATAAGAACATGACGTTTAACATGTACTCCACAGTGGCCTGTTCCATATTTAATCTTCATTTCTTTTCCGTCCTCTCACCCTGAACAGGGCGATTTTATCTGTGTTCAATAATGATGAATGACTGCATCTTCTCTACATTTCTCTTTCTTTGTGCGGTTTGCATAACACTTCCCATAAATGACACAAAATGCATGGTGACACATACAAATATTAGAGACAAATTAACCAGTTGATTAGGGAAGAGATTCAACAGAAATGCAGGGTGAACAGACACTATACTAAAAACAATAATATGCAAAAGAGAATCTTCTTTTCCTTAGCTCCTTGCTCTTTTGTGTCAGTAGCATCTATTCAGTAGTTGAAACTATGACCAGAAAGGTGAGCTGCTGTTCTAAAATACAGCTTGAATTAATTGCTAATGGGTTAAAATACATAAACATGTGACATGGTTGACCCTGGGCAAGAAATGCCACATATTTATATTTATTTATTTATTTGGATCCCCATTAGCCACTACCAAGAACTACTCTTCCATTAATGCTTTTTCTATTCATATAAAACCATAATTTTTCCACCAAAGAAAACAGTCTGCCGTGACTTTCCTGTGGTCTATTTGGCCTGTTGTTTCAAGAAGTTTGTTTCCTTTATTCTCATGTAAAACCCGAGCAGTCCTGCCACAGTCATCTGTTTGCAGAGTTGTAGCCAGTAACAAGTTTGTGGTAATCTGGCTACAGTTATTGGCTACGTTATTTGTACATACATTATATAGTTCCCTGCTATAGTCAGAAGGGAACAACTCGGTATAACCACTGCCTTGACCAGTCTTAAAGATAAAGACTTTTATTCAGACATCTTGGAGTGGCACCTCGTCTCCTCGTCTCTGTGACAGTTTAATTTAGTCCTTCCCCTGTTGTGTGGAATCTGTATTCCTGGTATTGCCCCAGTCTTACACCATTTCAAGCAGTTCTTTTCTTCATGTCATCTTTTTACTGTGAGAAAAAGGAGATAATCTACAATGATTATGTAATTTATGTAAATAGAGACCGGAGACAGCTTTCCATTCCTGGGGGCTGCTGAAGTGTTTGGACATTGTTCTTCATCTTAAGAAAGATAGTTTCATCATGGCTCGGGGAATTGAAAATGGTCTGACCTTCTAAGTGGAACCTTTGTAAACCGGTCTCTGCTTCCTCTGACACTGTAATGCAGGCTTACCCAACATACCTCTACAAAGGTCTTTGGTGTCTCGCTGTCCTGTGTTTGGAGCCATCCACCCACCTCTTCCTTCTCAGACTCTTTATACTGCGTCACTTGTCTTCCTCCTTTGCTCCCATCATAATTACTATGATCACTAGAAGCTGCCTAATAATAAATCATAACAATGTGTTGTAGTAAGCTTCCAGCACAGCCAACCTATCGGGTCGTTTTTTTACGGGACAGTTCCACATACCTACACAGGTACAAAGGGTTTCTTTTAAATTTATCATGCTAAAATCAAAATGTTCCTCTCACCCACTGTTTCTGACAAACACAGACTTGACATACTGTGAAAAATTTCAGTGTGAATCACTTTCAGTAACCTTTTCACTCTGGAGCAGCATTTGTTCTTTTTTTGCAAAGGTTTTTTACTTTTTCATCCAGTGACCTTGATAAATGTCCGAGGTACTATTATACTCAAATCTCCATTCACTTGTATGAATGCTGCTAAAAAGGAACAGTAACTTTCAGACGTGATATTAAGACTTTTCATTTTCATTTTCTTCACACACGCTGAGACATCGCTGGAACAGGAAGTTATTCATGATATGAATTATCTGTCCTTTTTTCTTTTAATACAATGGCAAATGTAAGCCACAAACTACAAATGTAGTCATTGTAGAAGTAATACTTGTTGAACATGCAGGATTATTTTCGGTCCAACAGGAAGAGCAAATATATGTATTTATATTTCTGCTTCTGAAAATGATCTGAAAGAATTGTTCTTGAATAGAAAGACAGTATATAGATGGACTTGTTGCACACTGATCCTGTGAGATTTCAATCTCAAGCTCCAGAAACAATTTGTTTGAGTCATTTGAATCTGTGTGGAAAACCATATGGGACGACGCCTGCTCTCTGTTGCAGTGTCGAGAAAGCACATTTTCCATTTGCACTTAAAATGACATTGACATCCTGAGACATTATGGAGCTGGAGCTCATTGTAAACAATCAATGAGTGTGTTTATAACAACACAGAAGCCCTAATCAATTAATGTCCGCCCTGTCAACAGTACCGGCAACAGTTTCACGCCCTGTCTGACATTTCTGGACCACCTCCAGTGAGTTGTTACTGAGGATTGAAAGCAGGCTCTTAATATAAGCCTGTCCATATGGAGGTCAACTGCGATCAACTCATTATTTTACCCAGAGTGAGTGAGCACCGCTGCAATCAACTTACAATTATTGACACTGGAATATTAATAACAGGGGACCACCTGTTATTTGTATTCATTGTTATTAAGCCTTCATACCACTACACATTACCATCTATACTGCCCGATGTGATCTAACAGTAGTCCTTTGTCAATTGGCTTTTCAGTAACTTGGATTCCATGGTTTTCATCCTTTTAAGAAATACAGCTACAAGGAAAAGATTAGCGAAGACAAACCCGTGTGTTTTTTGACATTGGTTTTACTTCCTCATTGTCTGGATTCTCACAGAACTACACCTGTGTTTGTGACAGTAATTATAATAATTCCAAAATCAACATTTTTTCCTTAGTTAGTTTTCTCTTATCTTCTAAAATAATTCAAACACAGTTTCTAGAAAGGTATTGAAGTGACACCTCTGTGCCAAAAACAGAGCTTGGACATTTTATAAAGGTAAATTAAGCATTCGGCATTATAATCATATAAGGACATACAGCAGGTTTTCTATTTCAAATATATTTTATTTTTTGCCAAAAAGTAAACATTATCAATATTAAGTATATTAATATTATTATTTATTTATTGTTATAATATTAGGTTTCGTGAGCTGTAAAAGGGCTTCATAATAAATTTAAAAAAGTAGCACAGGTAGTACCATGGGTGCAAATTGGAGGTTCAGCTACGTTTTCAGCAAGAAAATAAAATCGCTCAATTCTAGTAAAATAGCAGAATCACAATGATAAAATGAACAATATCATGGCAGCAACTGGTAAAGAACATTGTGTGTTTTAACAGTATAAGCTGCTTGTGTTGTGGCTAATACTGGAGCACAGTTACTTACTATACTAACTGAAATAACTGTAATCAGCTAATACTACTCCTGTGTGGAAATGGAGCAGAACACACGTGGTTTAACCTGATTGCTGTATTAATGACTAACATCAGAACTGTAACTGTGGGTGTGAGCTTTTATTGCTGTAATAAAGTGCGGGGTACAAATGGTTCGGAATGAAATATGAGCAGTGATTTAGCCTGAAGAGCTGCAGAGTCAATGAAGCTCTTTGCAGGAAAATATCTGGTGGGCACTAATGACAATCATTATCCCCCACTGACGGTTATTTTCATTTATTTTCAATAAAAGTATTCCACCCTTTGCATAATGGAAGTCATTAAAAGTTTCTCTACATTGTGACATTTGTGAATGCTCTTATTTTGGCGAGATAGTTGAAAACATTCTGGTTTGTACAAAACCGGTATTACACACCACATTTCCCTGCACATGTTTTCGTTATAGCTCATGGTGTGCTGTCGATAGGAACTCCTCAGTGCGCTGGCACCTCTGGACTTTAGAGGTTTGTGGCTGCACACTGAAAGACAACCATTAGTTTGCTTCAGTCTCCCCGGAAGGCAGGAAACTGGACAAGTGGGCTGTGTAAAAGCTGAGAAAGATGCTGCTCACGTCACCACATGTTTATAGCCTAGGCCTGGACGCACATTTACGCTCGAGTACATCGGTACGGTGGTTGACAACTCTGGGGTTAGAGGTTCAGGGTTTAGTTTCTGAGACTAAAAATATCCACATTCAAGGCTTTCCACAGAGTTATACATATAAATGCAAAGAGGATTCACACAGTACAAGGACATGAGGACAAGCAGCTGCACACACACACACTGCAACAATGACAGTGATGTATTACTCTGTTCTATTGGGATCTGTGATTTATGGATCTGTGATGTTAAAACGTGTCTTTTGCTTCAAAATAAAAGCTTCTCAGTGACTTCTTGATAATCATCAGAGAAAGGCTGATAGGCTTTTTAATGAATACCACTGGGCTCATGATCAAGATCACCTGGACAGGTTATAATTGTTTTGCTTTGGCTCAGGCAGATCACTGCTCATTGGTGTGATACAAACAACTTGTGTAGGAGGAGATGACTTATGTTGTTGCTGTTACTATTGGTTACAGATTGATAAACATTATACTGCCTTTATCAAGCTGGTATATGAGGTTGATTCTAGGGTCTAAATCTAGAACCGACCAGTAAGTAATGTGACTTTACAAAATGAGGAATATATTAAAAACGATACAAAACATGCACAACATTTTACCATTCATAGGAAATGTAATTGTTTTAAAAAATACAATATTTATAATCATATGAATCAATTTTCTTGCACCCATATTTTTCAAATCACAATATAATCATGCCTCTTTAATTTTTAATAATATTAACGTTATTAGTATTATATGAAAAACTCAAGTGTCGAATTAGAACAGAGGCATTTTTCTTCTTCTATTCTTTACAGGGTTTTTTGTTTGTTTGTGCCTGACAACAGGATGAAGAGCTACAGATTAGTTACAGATCATTTCGGATAGCCGTGTTAATGAAATGCCACATCTCACCATACATGTACAGTACACACTCATAAAAATACAACAAGGAGCCTGGCACCATTTCTTCTGTCGTTTCTGCACAGAGGCAGGCTGCCAAGTTTTTTACTAATGACTACAAGCGTTACACATGTTTCTTCCTGGTGACATTTATATGTTCCTGAAATGACAGGATGCAGCAGATGCACAAATACACAAAGTATCCCTATCAGTAAATTACTTTTGCGTCATCACATACTCAAACAGAAGACCTGAAGACACTGTGAATAGTTTTTTATTTTTTATTGTAGTGGCTTCATTTGGCTGGAAATTATTTCAGCTGCAAGCCTTATTCTCCGCTCTTCTGAGTTAATTTAAATCAGTTTTGACCATTTTCTCCTTTCAGCTGATGGGCTTTGACAGTTGAAGCAGGAATTAGTGAGCTAACCACATTGTGGTAATCAGCTGTCAGTTTGTTGTATTTGTTGTCTCCATTAATGGTTGTGGTGATCACATCAAGTGAATATCGGCAGGAATATGTCCTTTTAACTCCTTTTTTAATTGTCCCAGAACAATTTAGACACAATCATGAAACATCTTGTGCACCAGTGATTTTATTTATGTTTTCCTCAGAAAGTCATAACAACGTGTTCAGAGCAACGGAAAAGATTTGATAAATTGGATAATTTAAAGTTTAATACAGCACTTGAAATGCTTTCAACAGCAGTGGTTTCCAGCATTTTTGTGCTTTTGGTCAAAGTGACCACGCATCACAGGCTTCCTGTGTGTAAGTGAGTAGTTCAAATAATACAATAATAATAGTAATCGTTCTTCATAGATCACATTACAACGTGCTTGACAAAGGCAGCAAAATATAAAGGAAGAGAAACAACAGGTTTTAGAGAAAAGAAAAACAAACAAAGCACTTAGGTGTATAAAAACTAATACAGCGTAATATTAAGAGAAATAAAAACAGCTCAAGGAAAACTGATTTCTGTCCCGGCCCCACAGCATGTACACAGTTAAAACAAGAACCAAGACACAGTTAAAAGCCAAAAAGTGAAACTGTGTTTTAAGAGTTTTCATTGACGGATTAAGAGCATATAGAAGGAAAGAGAGAGTCTATAACTCTCAGTTCCACAAGGTTTGTTTGAGTTACTAATTCATGATCCTGCACTGAACTAATTAAGATCAGACAGCTGCAAACTGGGATTAACACGTCTGAGATACGTGAAGAAACTGAAGCGGTCGATGCCGACACAGACCCGCTGGATTAATGTGTCTCTGGTGAGATGGACGCATTGATCCTGACACTGATGATGACTCAATTGATCCTCATCAAGTACGGCAGCCGCCACCCCCACCCCCACCCCCACCCCCTAGGAGGTAGTCAGTCTTTAACCTGTCTTTAACCTTTATTTGTCTAGCAAGTGTCATTCCAGGATACAATTACCCAAATTCTACTGCTCTGTTTATTTAGTATTCGCTTTCTTTTCAATTGCTTGCTGTGGTGAAAAGGGAGATGGGAACTGCAGTTGAATTGTGGTTGTATGAGTTTGAGTGTGAGGATGTGTCTGTTATTAGTGAGGAGAGTAAAGATCATTTTAGAAAGTCAGGGGCTGAAGGTAGTCAGGGTGAGTTAATGAGATCAGTGGTTCACTTGGTTCAATAGGTTTTTTCCCTTATATCTTTGTTTTACAGCTAAAGTATGGTAAAATTATTATTTTTTTATTTTTTTAATATATCCCATTTCTTATTTTATTGTGCTATAGTTGCATCTGTATTGCCAAACCATTTTCACAACTTTAGATTTTAGAAATTTCTCTAGTTCCTTCCATCATATCTAATGATTACAATTACTTTTTACTCACAAGTGTTATTTGGTGAAATCGGACTCCATTGAGGCAGGAATAAGAGTAGTCATTGTAAACAACCCAGTTCAGTTTTATTATATAGTAAAAAATGACTGTATGTGGGATGTTGGTTAGTTTGCGGAGTTGAATGCGCTTTTACAAAAGGTGAATATGTCAAATATTTGCCTTTTTCTTCTCCTCGGTTTGTACACAGCCTGTGTGATTGTGTGACCACACAGTTTCTTGTTCAGTTTATACAGCAGCAGTGGCTCTGGGTCGAAATGTTAACAGATTGTAGAAGTAAAGTAGAATGTACTTTTATTACTGCAGACCTAAAACCATTTGTTTAAGATTAGAACAAACTGTGGTAAAAAAAAAAAAAATCTCTGCTGGTTTGAATAGAAACGCGGCCGCCCATAACCCCCCCTCTACACCCTGACTTTGTGTAGTGATGTATGAATGTTTAACTACCTCTGGCACTTGGCATTGAACGTTGCTATTAAACAGAAATGTCCACTTACACAAATGCACAAGTTCAATGTGTTGCAGAATGGGCTGCTCTTTCAGACTAAAATTGATTAATGCATTTTAAGTCTTAAAGAAACTGTTAAACAAAGGTAAGCACATCAGTTAGATTTGGTGCATTCATGAACGAATGGGCTCATTCACCAACAGTTGCAGGCACAATACATCATTGTGGCATCTGATTTAGACTGTCACTCTTCCTTTGTTCAGCTCACTGGCAATGACATGGGCATCAGTAATAATAGCAGCTGTATTGAAGGGCAAAGTTCCTGCAAAAAAGTGTGTGCATCAACGCTGTTTCTCAGTAACAATATCCAGTATTGTTGTGGCAGCATGATTGAAAAACCTTTCCTGAGGTCCTGAGATTGTCTCATCATAACGTCATCATGCATAAATTGGAGGTGCTTTAGATAAATTATTTTGATCTGTGCCATTAAAACCAAAAACGTTTTCACCCTTCTTTCTTCTACATTATAACCATTTGTTTGTGTTTTTGGGACACAATGCAGCGCATGTCATCATGCATTAGGGGAAGGGCAGGCTGACACTTTTGTTTATAGAAAGTTTTGCTTTGAAATACTTTTTTTGCTGAAGTCCAGGACTTCATGCTGTGGAGTGCTTTCAGTTTTTCCCTCAGGGAAGAATGCTTTAAAGCATCAATCAAATGGGATCTTGAGCTTCTTGCTTCTCACTGGAAAACAGTGCATCTTTAGTGGCAGCCTTGCGCTGCACTGCTGGGTCTAAAGGTCAAAGACACAGCAGGGTTATTAACATCTTTGTCAGGATACACCACTGAGCTATTTGCCACTATCAGCAGGTGTTTCAAATTATATTTGCTATCCAGATTGGCACATCCCAGCTACAGTACTTTGCCCAAATGTTATGGCAGGCGTGTATTATCTGTCACTAAAAGGTCAAAGCCATCAACTAGTATTTTTCTTCATAACTATTCACCAATTTACATTACATATATTACATTTACATTTGCTCATTTGGCAGTTTCTTTTATGCAGAGCAGCTTACAAGTGAGGGGCATCACTAAAGCTTCAGTACAATAGGAAACCTTGAATAAAGTACTAAGTACTACATCTATTGTGCAAGTGCAGGGAGATCACATAAGGACGTGCACCAGAAGTGCATAGCAAGTGCTAGTCAGGCATGTTAGGTTGTTAGAGGTGTTAAGAAAGGAGGTGCTCTCAGAAGTCTTTAAGAGATTCTTGAAGACAGAGACGCTCCTGCTCTGATAGAATTCAGTAGCTTGTTCCACAGTCGGAGAACCGCAGACCAGAGCAGTTGGACTGCGATTGCCTTGTGTGCAGGGATGGCAATGCTGAGAAAGAGAATATTGCTGTATGATTGAGTTCAAGTAGATGGGTTCTGAAGACCTAGAAGTTACTCTGAAGGCAGCTTTCGTGACTTGAATTTGGGCAGCCATGGGTAACCTGTGGTGGTCGGTGAGTAGCGGAGTGACATGTACTCTGATCGAAGAGCAGGCAGGCTGCCACATTCTGGACCATCTGCAATGGTTTCACTGTGCATGAAGGGCATTGCAGTCGAGCCGAAAGATAGCCATGGCCTGGACCAACGGACATACATTGCAGTAAAAAAATGATGATATTATTCCATGAGGCCATGAGTTAGAGCTTCTTTGTTTGTAACAGCCAGCCCTGCATCCGACTGGGGAGTATGGTCACGACTCTGTCTTGTATAACCTTTATCCCCCTGTATATTACAGGAAGGCCTTTCAGCCTGAAAGAAGTAGTGCAGGGGTTCGATAATGCTGGAAAGCTCACAGCTCAGGTAATGGCTTTTAAACTGCCGTGGGTTCTGCTTCTTTGACTGGTACACTACAGGAAATAGCTCAGGAGTGAGATACGAGGTGGGATTAATGCATGTCTGACTCACACAGTGTGCTGAATTCAGCCTCTCGCTGTTTTCTGTCATTATCTGAGGGAGGTGGTGGCTGCTTCTTTTCCTCATTCCTCTTCTACGAGTCAAACAGAGTGCTCTCACAGGTGTGATCTCTCGCTGTGAGGGTCAGGGTGAACTAGAAAGTGATGCATCTGTGTGCCCGAAAGCATGTCGGCACAAAAATATGGCTACACATACGTCACCCCATTTAACTAACACAATGGCTGTGAAGGAACATGCAGTACACCCAGCTGCTGCATGCTGGGTAACAGTCCAGTTATAGAACATTCAGGCTGCTCGCTCAATTTACACAGATTGGAGTTTGACCCCTACTGGCCTCGGTTTCAGAGCTCATCACTGAGGATTGGTTTGTCCACCCTCAGGGAAAAGGTCGTGACTCACGTGTATCCTTGATGCGCTCTCCCACAAAATGCTGATGAGGCCTATTGTTGTTCTTTGTACCGCTGTGAATGGGACTGAAACAGAGGCAAGATTAGGTTGATGAAAAAAAGATTTCCTAGCACAAGTTAAAAAGTAATGATGCGGCTTTTCAGGTGACTTGTATTCTTTGTCTAGAAGCAGATTAACTTTTTAGGAGTTTAGTAGCAAGTAAATAGAGTGTCCCATTCATTACTCTGTCCTTAGCATATGACTGACATCATAAAAAGCAAAACTGAAGCAATAAAATTTGATTGAACCAATAACTAAACAGAAATGAAAATGGCATAAGCAGAGCTGTCAAACATCATAATTTTAAGTCAGTTATCACTAAACAACAGTTATCACCATAGCTATCATTTTATACCAATCACAAATTGTGGGAGCCCACCAGGTAATCTGTTTTTTAAAAACTCAAAACAAAACTTTTCATCTCCTGCTTTTGTATTTCAAACACAGTAAATATAGTTATTTACTTAAATGCAGCTTAAACAGAAGCTTTTTAACAAGGTTTCCTGTTAAAGACCAATACACAGACACGTGGATGTGTTGTGCCTTAATGTGCAAAACTGTAGGAATTTAAAGATTAGCCAACCATACATACTGTGAGCACATAGAGTGTATATATAATTACTCAGTAACATGAAGTGGACATCTGCACATCACTTCTTGTCTGCCTCTGTGTCTCCTCCTCTCTCTGTCCCTCTGTTGACTCCTAAATGTTTATGCGTGTCAGCATTATCCAACGGTTTTATTTCGTTACTCCATCCTTTTTCTTGCTATTAATGTCTCTACTTTATGAAAGAGAAGGACAAGGATGAACACACACTCCCTCCTTCACTATATGTAAAACATGCATCCACATACCTTGACCTGCATGTCAAAAGGCGTACTGCACAATAGATAAAATATGTAAATGAGAACAGGTGACCATAACCCAATAAATACAAGAAATAATGAATGTATATCTGAAATACATTAATGCAAGCAAACAATACAAACCACCACAAACTGGATACGCACCTGAGGACAGGCGAATAATCATGCAGAAAAAACATGCATACAAATAATAAATAAATACCACAAAGATCTAAAAAACAATTTAACAAATAACTGTGACATTTTCACAATAAAACCAGTTTGTTGTGATACTTCAACCCTGTAAAGAGATAAAAACTCTCTGTGAAAAGATGCCACAATCCCATCAGCATTCTTTGATTGATTGACAGGTGACTTCTGGTAAATATGGTGCAAATTACCGTGCACTACAGCAATGAAACAAAGATGGAGATGATACAATAGGAACATGGATCTGTAAAGGTTCCCTTTGAGCTGCACACCTGCTGTAAACGAGGCTATTGAGCATGAGGAGCAGCTGTTTCCTTAATATTGAATATGATGTATCAGCCAGTTAACAGTGGCCAAGCAAAGTATGACACATAATACTTCTATCTTCCAAGGCATATTAATACACTATTATACTCACACACACACACACACACACACACACACACACACACACACACACACACAGTAACCGTAAGCCTGCTGAGTGTTTATGGTCTCATTGGAGTCATATATCAGAGAACAAACTGTATTCAAGAAGCAATACTTCACTGCAAGAGGAGAGGGGAGATGAAAGGAAAGAGGAGTGGGAAAAAAAGAGGAGAGGAAGACGGAGCGGAGAGGAGACAGGACGAGAGGAAAGATGGGCGGAGAGGTGAGGGGAAGCCAATGAAGGAGAAAAGGGACAAAGAGATTGGAGAAGAAAGAAGAAGCAGCGAGAGGAAAAGGAAATGAGATGGAGATGAGGAAGAATTAGCAGCAAAAAGAAAAGAAAAGCTGTTTCTGTCTAATATCAGAAACTGCTCCTAACTTTCTATTTAAGTTGGATCTTTCCTCAATTCCAATCCTTTAAAATGCTGTCAGCATGATTTATGTCAGCATGTTTTAAAGCCTTGGCTTAATAGGCAATTTCCATCATGTGTGACACCCTGTTTCGCCGTATGAAAGCTCACACCACCTGCCGTGAGCTGAACAAACACTGAGCTGAAGTATTTCACTGTGGACTCATGGAGCTGGTATGCATACTGAAGTTTTTGTTTCAGATGATTTGCAATGAAACACAGAGGTGGTTAAACACACAACGGTAATATGACATCAACCGTGCCCGACTGGGAGGAAAAAGACATCATCACTTTTAAAACGCCACACTTAAAAGATGTGGGGAAATTGGAGTTCTCACTGTTTGTGTACGGAAATATAAATGATATTTTTGCATTTCTTTCTGGAGGATGAAACAGCTGTTGGACATATTTGTGGAAACAGTTTCTTAGTGGGTGTTTCCCATGGCAACTGACTGACAAGTGAGAGCCAGCATTGCCGAGAGACACGCTGTTAACTCCCGTGGTGCACTACTAATTGGGAAATGTCACACTCTAAAAGCCTACAAATGTTGATACAAGGCTTTTTTAGTTAAGCCCATGCACTATTTGTAAGTTAAGGATGAAGAATTGTAGCTATCTACAAACTACAAGGGTAGACTAGTACAAGGTAGTCCAGATGTCCCTCTCCTCAGCAGTGTTTTCCAGCTCCTCCCGGGGGACACCGAGGCGTTCCCAGGCCAGATGAGATATATTCAGTTCAATTTGTAATAGTGCTGAATCATAACATACATAATCCTAAGGCACTTTACAGGGTAAGGTCATGACCGTACCATATTATAGAGAGAAACCCAACAGCTCGTACAATGAGCAAGCACTTGGCGACAGTGAGATGAAAACAGGAAACAGGAAGGCGGTGTGGCAAGAACAAATACTGTTGATTGTTGATTGTTATAGTGAAAATAATAATAGTAATACCCATAGTTAATGGTGTTATCATATATACTGTTGATTGTATATAGCCTCTTCAGCATGTTCTGGGTCTAACCCATTGCCTTCTTCTGGTTGGAAATGCTCGGAAAACCTCCAAAGCATCCTGTCTCAACCACTTCACTATCCGCAGGCTCATTATTTCAGTCACTACCCAGAGGTCATGATCGTAGGTTAAGGTTGGAATGTCGATCGACTGATAAATCGAAAAGTTTTGTCTTCCGGCTCAGCTCTCTCTTCACCACAACAGTCCGCAACGCCCGCTGCTAACACAGCACCAATCGGCTTGTCAAACTCAGGCTCCATTTTACCTTCACTCGTGAGCAAAACATAGACAAAAAAAGAAAAGATACTTGAACTCCTCCACATGAGGCAGCAACTTGCTCCCAAACCAAAGGAAGGAATCCACCATCTTCTGGCAGAGAATCATGTCTCGGAGGTGCTGACTCTCATCCCAGCTGCATCACACTCAGCTGCGAACTAATGCACCATTAAAATTTTAATGTTGTTTATAATATGAACTCTGCTTTTTAACCTGTAACACCAAAGGGTGTATTTATATGTTTTGTGTCTTCTTTTCAAAGTGCTCCATTGAAGCTTTAATAGCACTTGTACGGAGTGAAATATACAGACATTAAACACAAATTTTTATGGATGCATCGTATCAGTTTCTTCCTCCTCTCTCTACGTACTTTATCACATTAAGGGTTCCTCTGCTTCGTTTTGTATTTCTGAAAGAACATAATGTGGCGTTTGTTTAATGACAACACAAAAGCGCACACACACAGAGCTACTGTACCTCCTCTCTGTGTGACAGACACGCACATAAAACACCGACACACTCTGTACTTCAATTAAAAGTTAATTGTCCTTTCAAATGGAATCAGTTCAGCATTTCTTTCGATCTTATTTTGGATAGAAAATTTGCTCATTTAATTATATCTTTTCATGTCGTCAAGAAAGAGATTATTTTCATGTGACAAATGGATTGATTGGTGCAGCTGAGTGTATTACAGTGTACTGTTCCATATCAGAGCTTCTTCAATCAAATGTGGCAAAGTTTCCTACATTAAGATTAGCTTTATTCATCGCTGACAGGAAACTGGGTTACCATGGCAGCAGAGACACGTGGATGATGAAGAGGGTCCCAAACACTTAAAGAAGAGTGCAACAAGATATAGATACAATGACATAAAGTTAGGCACCTACAGTCAAACACACTTAACTTGACGTTACTTGACGACCAACATAAGCCATGAAGCGTCCTCTGTGATTGTGGTGCCGTGTCAGCGCTCCGACTTTAGAGACTCTTACAGTGTTGCCATATTAGACGGTTTATTTTCCAGTTGGACTGATTTTTATTTTATTGAATGTATAAAAAAAGGGTTTGCATGGTGTCCCCCAATGAAAAGTTAACTGGGCCCTGCTCTTATAGCCATGATTTAGATTGACGAGGCACGAAGCCTTTGGCTTATCAAGTCTTCTAACCTGAAAACCATACAGGTCGTTGGTTCCAACCGTCTGATATGACCCATAGGAGTGTCTCCTGAAACAGTGCCCCTACGGTGGCAGGCACACCGGACCTTGGTTGTCATGGTTACAATAATAAATGATCATGGCTTGGTTAGGTTTCGGAAAAGATTGTGGTTTGGGTTTGGTTCCTCTGTTGTCATGGTTACAATAATAATACTACGTCAACAGACTTTTCCCTTTGCTCCTGTCATAATCACTATGGCCACTAGATGTCACCGAACAGCAAAACACAACTATTGCTCTTGATAACTTGCTGCACAGTCGACCTATGGACTCGGAGGACAGTCTCCTTTGTTTTGTGTTAGGAGCCGGTCATTTGTTGATGTTAGCGGACTCCATTTCTAAGCTAACGTGAGATGGTCTTGCATTCTGTTGGCGCTGTAGGGGAGCAGTGGAGAGGCACTGAGGCCTGGCACTCAGAACTGAGCATAAATGTCACATCCAAGTCCTTTGTATAGAAATCAGTCCATTCAGGGAAATACTTGGTTTTTTTTTAAGTTACGTCGCAATCCGTTCACACGTTCGGAATAAAAAAGTGATAAGTATATGTGAATTGCTTCACATTCTTACATATAGTACATTTAAAACACTTACTAGTTAGTTCAACTTTAACGTATCAGTTTTAAATTGATTTTCCTGTTATACAGCTGGGGCTCATTTCAACAACCACCATTTTGTACCAATATACAGGGAGAACTCCATCATCAAAGAGGCACAATCTGCTACACCTGCAGGAGCAGAAAATAGACCAGAATGCAGTGCAGCCACAAGACATTAAGTTTTGAGTGAAGTAGCTTGTTCGCGATGTGTCAAATCACCAACTGAGGAAGCAGTAGATGAGGCAGCTCGATTGGAAGTTGTTTCATCAGAAAGTAAATTATACGCTCCGTCCGAAGTAAAAAGATGACCTCTGGAAATGTGTTAATCATCGGCCCCTCTCTCTCTCTGTCTCTCTCCCTCTCCTTCTCTCTCTCACTCTCTCTCTCTCTGTGTGGATGTTTGAAGCCGTCAGACATCTGAGGTGTTTTAGGGATGTGAAAATGTTGTCACACTCCATGGGTCTGGTTTTTCCTGGCGGAACAAACAGCAGCGTCTCTTCATTATTCACAGAGTTCTCTCCAGCTGGGAATATTCACCTTTGGCTGAAAATATACAGCTGCTACTCAACCCCCCTGCTGCTCTGTTTCTTCTGCGTGCAGGAGGCGGGAGGAGAGGAGGGTCAGACACATTCACACACAGACATATATACATACCAAGATACTTGGAGTCTATGGACATACACACACACACAACATAATGTGAAATGCTGGTGTGTTATTCTGTCTGAATTCAGGGTCCTGCCAAGGTAACACACACACACACACACACACACACAGACAGAGTCTTGGACAAACAGGAGCTTCATGCATCACTTACAAGGCTAATAAGGAGAAGCCAGCTAAACAACCATCTAAAGCCAACACAGATACACACGTACACGCCCGCACGTACGCACACACACACACCCGCACGTACGCACACCCACACGCCCGCACATACGCACGCACGCCCGCACGAACGCACACACACACACACACACACACGAACAAAGACACACTAAATTACCATCTTGGTTTTGTTTAATATATTGTCAGGAGACTCAGCTACTGTTTTACTTTTTTATCTTTTTCATCCTTTTATTTTTCAATCCCGTTTTCTCCATCTATCACCTTTGTTCTTTTCTCTCCTTTCACATTCTTTGTTTCTCTATTTCTATTTCTCATTTTCTTTCTCTCTCTCACCCTCCTATTTATCTCCTCGTCAACAATCTTGTCTCATAAATGTATTTGACTTCATCTCTACACAACGGTTCCACCAGTGTTTAGTGTGTGTGTGTGTGTGTGTGTGTGTGTGTGTGTGTGTGTGTGTGTGTGTGTGTGTGTGTCTCTTTGTTTGGTTCCTCTATAATGGACCTGAAGCAATACCACACACACAGTTTGTCGGCTTGTGTATTTGTGCATGTGTGTGCTGCATGTACACTTGTGCAAGAGATAAAAAGAGAAGGAGATAACAGGTGTGTGTTTGTCTGAGAGGAAGAGAAGTGATGGAATGTGTGTGTTTATTTGTCTTTTCATTCCAGTGTCCATATTTTTTTCTGCATCAGTGTGTATGTCTCTACGTGGGCGTGGGGGTGTGTGTGTGTCTGTGTCTGGACTGCATTGTCTTGAGGATATAAACAAAATCAAACAGAGAAAAGGAAGCGTTGCTTTCAGGCTGTCGGGTTAAATGCAACTACGATGCTGTCAGCTGCTTTCAGCCACCAGCTCACAACAAACAACTGCAGCTCCAGCACCACACATGCTCACTATCCGGCTCTGCTTCCATATATATATATATATATATATATATATATATATATATATATATAGCCACATATATATATGTAATACTGAGGGGAGAGGAAACAGCTACATTTTAGTACAAAAAAGGTCAAACTCAAATCCAGAATATTATACTTTTATTTACCCAAACCTAAAGTAGACCTGTTTATAAGAAATGAACTCAGATTCATATCTGATCAGACGCAACAGCAACTGGACTTGAGCCTGTACAGACCCAAAGGATCTGCTTGTTTTGCAAATGGCAGTTTTTGTATCCCACATTAAATTTCATCTTGTGTTTACTAATGTGTGTTTCCCGTGAAATCTACCAAATTTCCATTCACCACTGTTTGACTTCTCGGTGAACCAGGAAGAGAGCATGATGATATCGTGGGGATTCGATGAATATTAATATCCGGTGTCATTAGGCGCAAAGCAAGCAAACTGCGTGAAGCGCAGTATTAAACTGATATAGCACAGTGTGAAACAGAAACAGTGTGAAACAGATTATTATTATTATTATTATTATTATTGAGGCTGTTTTATAACCATTCTCGTCCTCAGGACTAAATGCGTTGCATGTTTAGTGGCTGATCAAAAATATTAAATTTCCTGCGTTTAGGTTGTGACAGATCTACTAGAAATTTGTGTTGTGTTCAGCATATTAACACAGAAAAGACAAATCACCGGCCTGGTACAACGCTTGCATTACTGCAGACAGTCCTCCTGTCTAGCTCTCGCTCCGTTTTACCATCGCTTACTAACAAGATCCCGAGATACTTGAACTCCTTTACTTGGAGCAGAAACTCTGTCCTATCTCGAAGAGGGCCATCCACCGTTTTCTGACTCTCATGCTCGCTCACTTCACACTCGGCTGCAAACCGCCCATAGTGCACGCTCAAAGTCACAGTCTGATGAAGCCAATGGAACCACATCATCTGCAAATAGCAGAGACGCTATTCTTAGTCCTCCAAACCGGACCTTCTCCTCCCCCCAGCTGCACCTTGAAATCCTGTTCATAAAGATCACAAACAGGATTGGTGACAAGGGAGAATCCTCGTGGAGGCCAACACCCAATGAAAACGTGTTTGACCTCCGGCTGAATACAGACTCATTCTTTTTATGTAAGCACAGAATGGCTCGTAGTATCACCCCCGGAAACCCCATATTCCATATTTTACTGATAGTATTGGAAGATTCATTCAAGAATAAAAACAGAATTGCAACAAACAATATGTTGACATATGTTTCTGGCAGCCTTTATAGCTTTCTGGACTTCTACACAGTGACAACAAAACATTTAGAAATCTGCTTCTTCTGGAAAATTAAACCTAATTACACATTGATTAGCTTTAGTTCACTTAATGGGTGTTTTATGTGAACATGCTGGTAAAATGCTTCATTATCCGGTAGTGTAGTAGTAATGAGAGTTTTCTCCACAGTGCTTTTTGCAGCACCTTTGGTGTTCAGGAAGTGCTCTTGAGAAGATTCTGTTCCTGGTTCAACATTAAGAGGTTTATTTATTTAAATTGCATTTGTATTTCCCCACAGGCAGGATCCGCATCACAAAATGAGAAGGTAAAAATGATTCATGCAATACATTTTTTAAGTGACAGCAGCAGTCTGTAATTTTGTCTCTCTCTGTCCATTAACAGGTTTTTCAGTGTATCAGATCCTGATGAAGTGTGTGTGTGTGTGTGTGTGTGTGTGTGTGTGTGTGTGTGTGTGTGTGTGTGTGTGTGTGTGTGTGTGGGGGAGGTGGGGGTCTTCAGAGACTCTGGGCTTGTTATGTCCGCATGGCTGCTCCACATCCCCATCAAAAGCAGACAGATTTGGGTCGAGCTCATTAGTTGTCAGATTTGTCCAAAATTTCACGGTTACCACCAAACCACTAAGTGACTATGTCGATGTAGATATGATGTTCGGGTGTGTGTGTGTGTGTGTGTGTGTGTGTGTGTGTGTGTGTGTGTGTGTCTGTGTGCGAGAGATTGAAAAAGAAAGACCAAAACAAAGTGTGATCAAGAGAGACTGATGGCCTGAGGTTATATGGACAGTGTGTTTGTGTGTGTAGTGAATGTGTGTGAAAGTGCACATCTCTTTAATGAGTCGTTTCGCCTGTTTATCTTACACTGATTATCAATGTGCTCAGCTTGTGTATCTTTTGTTAACACTTTCAGTGGTCATTTACTTTTTGTAGCTACATCATACAGACACTGGTTTCACTGCTACGTTTGATCCAATTTTCCATTTGTACCAATTCCATGCATATGGATGATAAACTTTACAAATGAACATTTAATCAGGTTACCAATCGGGTCTCGTTGGACCTTCTGCCTGGTGTCCCTGTATACTTTATTTTCTTGGTCAACATATTGATCCACGACAAGTTATCTCAGCAACTAGTGGCCGGGTCGATGTGAGGTTTTCTGTGTGCATTCATGACCCCAAGAGAACAAATTTCCATGAACTTTCCTCTCACCAACTTTTCTCATGAAGTTATGTACAATCTGTACAATTCACCTCCTGCTTCTCATAGGATAAACCCTGATTATTTGAATGACTCCTATGACCTTTCTTCCTGCACCGACCTTTGGACAAACTTTATATTTTTCACTTGACTACTGTTGTAAGGCTCTAACCCCGTTAACATGTACTGACACAGGTGTAGGTTATTTATTCAATTAAAAAAATGATCCACTTATACCAGTGTAGTGGCAAGGCTGGGCACGCCAAGAGAGAGTCTGTCACTTTAAATCTGCGTCACCATTAAAACAATATTCAGGATAATTGCACTGTTTGTGTGCATGTGTGCTCTACATTGTTTTATAATGTAGCTCATGATGATGATAAAAGTTTAATCAAATTTTGATTTATGATTAATTTGATTTGATTAATGATGATCCTCCCGGTTTGCTCAATAATTATAACGTAGACGTCTTCAGCTAGCTGTCACACACACACACACACACACACACACACACACACACACACACACACACACACATACACATACACACACACACAATCAGAAGTCTTGTCTTGCCTGCTGTCTGATGGGTCGTCTGGGTGTAAACTAACCTTGTTTTTCCCTTTTCTCTCTCCCTCCGTCCCTCCTGCTCTCCCTTTTTTTATTACCTTCCTTTCCCTACTTCTTTCCTTTCAATCGCTCCTTGATTCTTCTTTCATCTTTCCCTTATTTCTTTCCTTTTTTAAATTAAATTCTCCTCTTTGATCAATTTTTTAAATTTCTATTGTCTGTTTTCCTTTTTGCTCTTTTTTGTTTCCTTTCCTTTCGTTGTCCCATCCTTGTTATTTATCTCTCATTCATTTGGTCTGTGCTTCCACTCTTCTTCCCTCTTTTTTAATTAATTTGTCATTTTTGTCTGAATTTGTTTTTGCCTTATTTCGCTTTATCATTCTTCTGTCTTCTCATCTTTTCTTGTTTTCACTTATTCTTTCCTTCCTCACTCTTATTTATTCCCTTTTGTTTCCTCCTCTCATTTCTTTCCTCTTCTGTCCTTCACTGCCCACACCTGCCACCTCTCTTCCACGTTTCCTTCCTCCCTCCTCTTCCTCCTCATCCTCCTCCTGTCTCTCCAGTGGCTGCTCCTCTGCCTCCAAGCTCCTGCTCTGGTTCTGCAACACCAGGCCAGTGCCTGTCTAGCTGCTGTATGTCTAGGGCGCCACAAGGCTCTATCAAGTGAGTCTGCTGCCTCACACACACTCGTTCACACTTGTAAAAAAACACACAGATCGACACAAACACACCCACTGAGGTCAGATATGCAGTTGTTAACAGTGGTGCCCATCAAGACATGTTCAACCTGGATTAGTGCCTGTTACTTTAACCGTCAGTGCATCCATGCTGTGATGATGTTTATGCTGCGTTAAACAAACTCTTTTCACATTACAGCTGTCATTTATTTTTTTCAACCACAAAAGAAGAATCTTGTTCTTTTTACGACGGTCATTTCTACCTTGTTCCTGCACAAAAGGAGGCATGAGGGGAGCAAACATTTAAGTTTCATTTCAATTCATTTTAAAGAATTTGTTTGCGTGTGTGTGTGTGTGTGTGTGTGTGTGTGTGTGTGTGTGTGTGTGTGTGTGTGTGTGTGACCTGGCTGCTAATCTTCTCTGGCTGTTGATCTGATTCCTGTCTCAGCTCAGGGCTGATTATCTTCGATTGGTGTCAGGTTTTGAAAAACATTCTGGCAGAAAACTATAATCCGTCGCATTTGTTGACTTGAAAATCATGAATTTACAGTCGTAGCTTTTTTTGTTATGATTTTGACTTTTCTAAATTCGAGTTCGTGTCTTTCAAACGCCAGCTGTCTCTTTTCATAGATACTGTTGAATGCTCCAGTGTTGTCTCTGAAATGTTTCTGAATGACTCTCTTGATTGTTATTTTACACTGTGAGAGGGACAATGAGTTGCAGATAGTGTGAGGAAGGTGATTCGAAGATAAAAGTGACAGCGACAAGGCTCTTTCTCCACCAGACACCTCAGACAATAGATTTTTGTCTGCAGAGAAAACAGTGAAATTGACTGAAGTGAGTGTTTGTGTTTGTGTGTGTGTGTGTGTGTGTGTGTGTGTGTGTGTGTGTGTGTGTTCATTTGTGACACTGAGACAAACACAAAATGTTTGTATTCTCGCTCTGTTGTATGGGAATGCAGACAACATGTTCTTTCCTACACTGTGTGTTGAGTTACTGAGTTTTGTCAGCGTCACTGAAGTCCTTGCATTGCGGTGTTGTGCGATATGCAGTAAACAAATGGGAGCTCCAAACTGTATAATAGTTATCAGTATAACCTGTGCAACAAAAATGTGCATTATTGTTCAAAGTGAATCGAGTTCAGTTTTTTCCTGCAGATGCATTTGCAAACCTCCGAAATTGCAGCGTACAATTACATGCAGGGAATGATTGCACACCTCTTTAATTCTGAAAACCATGGTGTGCTATCACTGAACACGCCGACTACAAGGGAAGAGAGAAAAAGAAAGAGAAAGCACTCACATGCATCATACTTTGTTTATGACATTTTTGAACATGTAAACAAAAACAAAAAGATTCATTCTTTTCTTCCAGTTGACTAAGTGTTAGCGTTGCCGATAGCCCCACCGTCTTTTTCTATAAAACCCATTTGGTTCATTTTTGCGTGTGAGAGTTATTGCCCACGCTCATCAAATAAAGAATTCTAATTTGTAAAATATTAGGTATCAATACTTAAATACAATACCTATAAAAAATGCTATATAAACAATTATAAACTGAAAGAGTCTTGTTTGTGCAGCAGCAGATTTAAACCCAGAGACAAAAGGGAGCCTGAAAACATTAACGAGGCAATCTGTCTGAAGAAGGTGGCAGCATCTGGAGGCAACACTTTCATCTACAGATACTGAGCCGACAATGAGATTGTAAAATGTCCGTGTAATCAGTAACATACATGTCTCAGTAACATGTCTATCGTTAGAAAAGAATGGCAACTGCCACAAAATTGAGTGTGCAGTAGTATGCAGGCATGAGAAGCTGCAGTAAGAACTCATACGGCCTCAGGAAGAATGTGGGCAGGTTAAAAAATCATGATGTAGAATGATGGTGTTTGTCTTCTAGTCAAGTTAATGACAGCAGCTTCCCCTGCTTGTGTCCTTATCCAGCATCACATCACCACGGGAACGTCATGTAATGCAATTTTGATATATAGTAAAATTATAGGAAAATATAAATTCAAGTCATGAATGCATAGAATTTTTTTTATTTTATTTAGTTTTTCTGAAAATAGTTGCAGTTTGCAGTTTGACTTGCTGTTTGGTACCGAAGATGTTTCGTCGAGTCATACCTTTCAACCTTCCAATGACATTTTTAAATGAATATAATTTCAATAGCTGACACCGCTGAGGACAAAGGCGGGCGAAGGAATGAGAAATCAAAAGCATTTTATATAACATACTGGAGAGGTGCATGGTAAATGTTGAAGAAAAGAAGTGCTGGCATCCCCATGTGCAGCCTCAGGAGAAAGGCGGCACAGTAGAATTCAGTGTCAAGCTCGCACTTGTTTCCTAATCTTCTTCTAATCTTCTTTAGTGAACAGCAGCAGCAAAGTTTAAAAAAACAATTCATGTGAGTTAATGGAGCATGAAACACACACTCAGTTTAAAATTGATTAGATTAATGTTAGACCATTTGTTGTCTGCCTATAGCACTTAGTGTAATGACTTCAGGGGGGTCCACTTTTATATGTTATCATGTCTACACTGGGACTCTTTGGTGTGTACTCTTATTCTCAGCAAATTACATTGAAGATAATTTAAAGTCTGTATAACTACTGAAACTAGAAACCTACAGGCACACAGCTGGTCACCCTCGTGAGATGTTGATATTTAGTTAAATGTAGGTTCTGTCAGGACAAATGTCTAATTTGATATAGACTCTTGACGACAGCTGACATTGATATTTTATTGCTTTTAAGTTGTGTTGTTAAGTAACCAAAATCCAACGTCTTCCAAACGTCTCATGCCAACGCCATCTTGACACGTAAAATACCAACATCCTAGTCGTGAGTAAAACCCAACGTCTGCTAAACATTTACTAAACGTCTGTTAAACGTCTGCTGAATATCAATTCACAATATCAATTAGCCAACATTGTGTTTTGATGTCAACGTGATTTTCATTTCCAAACAAAATTAAACATCTGTCCGACGTTAAAGTCGTTAGAGTCCAACGTCTTTCTGACGTTAGATTGACATTCAGTGCCTGCTGGGAACTACTAAGCAAGCCAACAGTTAACTAGTTTCCCTGTGCTGGCGTTCCCATAAATGTGTTTTATTTTAGATTGCATTGAGAGAGTTGGAGGGAGGACAGAAACGACATTGTCAGAAACTCGACCATGATCTCTTCATAGCTTAAACCACCGACCCAGCCATGGTCAGATCAAAGATGTCGTTGTGCCGACAGAGTGGTCAGATTGTACAACACTCATATGGTCATCTTAGAAGTCAATGACAGTTTTTTTGTTTTTCTATCCTGGAAAGAGAGGAGAAAGAATAAAGAAAGGGGACTGAAGGATGGAGGGAAGATTAGCCGGATGTTAAAGAGACTGAGAGGGGTTCAAGGGTGCTAGTACTAGAGCAGATCTTTTTATTCTCCCCCATTGTTCACTCGAGCCTCTCTGCTCCTCTCTGGTCCACTTGTTGGCTGCTGGCAGGCTGCTCAGATCTAATTACATCGCTCCTCAACACGGCTTGTGTCCCAGAGGGGTTATAAGGCTGCCAGATCCCTGGGCAGACACACACACACATACACACACACACACACACACACACACACACACACACACACACACACACACAAGCATGAACACACGCATGAACACACATTTTGTACATTTTGTAAACACATTTTGCACATTCATATTCAAAAGCATACACACAAAAACATTTAGTTCTTTTACACACACCCACACACACACTTTTGCCTGATTATGAAAGATTTTAAATTTGGCTCCTAGAGGGTTGATCAAACTGAAATCAAATCATGTGCTGTAAATACACGAACAACAGTCCTACGCGTTACAAAGAAAACACTTACAAAGAGCTGTTTCCCCAGCCCACATTAAAACTTTCAAGAAATCTTCCTCTGAGCTTCTTCCTCACTTCCACTTGAGTTCAGACTCAAAATCTACAAAATTTTGTAGATTAATACAAAATGAACACAGGTGATTTTCACTAAACTACACTTATTCAATGCATCTAGTAATGGACATACGCTCTACATGCAAATATACAGTGCATCCACACACACGCACACACACAAACACACACACAACACGCACACACATACATACTGTCATATGTTCACACATGCTTGCATTCACACACATGCACAGATTTGATCAGTACAGTTTATTTTGTGCAAGTGTGTGTGTATAAGGAGGTTGAGAAAGGGATGCTGGATATTTAGGCCTTGAAGTAGTATGACTGTTATGTGTGTTTGTGTGTGTGTGTGTGTGTGTGTGTGTGTGTGTGTGTGTGTGCGCAGATGATAGAATTAAAAAGATAGACCATTTTTTTTCACTTAAAATTTGACAAACAAACAACATTTTTTCCACAGATTTGCTGCTGACATGCAGAACTAAATGTTTCCTAATGTTTGAAAACCTGTCGCCGACTTTTTCCGCTGCTCTGCTCTTGTTTTTCTTTCCATTGTGATTTTCATTTTGTCATTTTCAATTTCATCCTGACATGGATTCCAGACCTCCGGACCGAGCAGAGTCTGCTCACAATACCGTCTGATAGATGCCAAACTGTTGTCGCTGGAGGTTTTAGTTTTACTGTATACATGTGTGTCAGACGGACGTGTGCAAGAGGAATCACAAAAATCAACTTGACAAACGCCAGCGACATGAGATTTGGATTGAACTGTTTGGTGCAGATCGCAGCGCCATTTTCAGAGCTATAAGTGTGAAAGTTGTCATAGCTCTTTAAATGGTACTGCTGTACGCGCTCAACTAACCAGCCACCTGAAACCCAGCACCGTCACCACTGTGGAGGAAGTCCTCATGAAGGATTCTGTTCATCTGTCTGTCTTTTCTGTTGATCTAAAGGGCAGAGGTGCAGCGTCAGGAGAGGGAAACTAGGCAAATGCGTGGGCTCCCCAAGGGGAAGAGGGACACCCAACGGCTCCTCTTATTAGCACATTTTAAAATGACAACTGTAAACCCTTGAACCTCCCATAAAGACACTATACAGTGCACTGCCCCTGATGATGTGTGTTGTCATTGACGGATTGCCTACATGTGAGGCGTTTACGGAACATCTGTAGATTGTAGCATCTGCCAATAATCTAGGAACGCCACTGCTGGAGGTGGATAGTCGTGTCAACCTGCGGTCGATATCTATTATATTTGACAACGTCTGATATCTTTGCGTCAACCATTGTGGATGAATAACTCATCACAAAGGATGTTTGAAGGAGAGAAATCACAAATATTAAGACTTCTTAAGCAGTCGAGTGGCCAAGTTTAGCAACTTAAAACTGTGCCTGAGCTGCAGATCCTGTGTGTGCTGACAGTTTATGAATGAGGATGTGTGTGTGTTGGAGCGATCCTCAAACTGTCAGGCAGTAGGTCATGTGTCAGTCAGGAGCTTCCCCTCAAACTCTGAGTATCTTTTTCCTCTTCTTTTGAAAGAAATGTGCTGAACATATCTTTGTGCTCGGAATTTCAAATATTCAGAACCGAAAAGCAAACTGACATTGTCCCTGGCAGGGGTTAGCAGGGCACTCAGTGACTCTGTCATGCTGTCACAGGACCTGTCAGAAGCTGGGATCATTCATAATTCAGGCTTATTCATGTTGCAGGAGTCGGCTTTCTCTGCAGAGTTCAAAGGATGAATTATAGAGCCAGGATAAACCAACTTTGATGGGTTTATCAAATGCAGTTTACAGCCTTGGTTTTTCACTAATTGAAAAAAACATTTGATTGAAAAAGTCAACGATTTCATCACTGAAGCAGCTAAACTTAATTCAATTTAAAGACATCAAGGGTTAAATATCAAACATCAGACATTTTCCTGCAAAACCTGAATCCTGAAAGCTCAATTCTGCTTTAACAAAATGCCTTTGTAGAGAAATAAATCTTAATCTGAAAATTAATGGTGGTGTTAATTATTGCATAGTGAAGGACTGTGCATATGGGTAGGTTTGCATGTAAAACATTAGACATTTGCACTGTTGGTGTAGGTTTTTGCAGTAGTCTGCATGTTCGAGCTCTGGTATGTTTCTGATACATACACATGCATGTGTGGAGTTTATTCAGTTTTTACTTCGTTTGTATCTTTAACTGGGCAGCTGTTCTGAAGAGGCTCTTTTGCAGCTAAACAAAGTGATTGTGGTGTGTTTGCCACGCATGCTGGCTTTTATTGCTGTGGGTGGCAAGATACACACAGGCACTTTAATGATGGCTATGATGTACGCTGTGTATGGAGAATCCATTATTGTAGCCATTTAATTTGGAAATAACTACACTAGAGAACTGGGATCAGATCAGATCATTGACATAATTAGATAGTGTCCTAAAGACACCAGGACCTCAGCTTTTGGTATAAGGGGACAGTGAAGAGCACACAGAGACAAGATGTCATCATAACACTCTCCATGTAGACAGTCAGTATTTTATCACTTTGTGCATTGAGGGAATTTAAAAGGAATTATTATATTGAGTAATGGGACACTAGTATCATTACAAGAGCTGTAGGGGTTGGAGCAGCTCTCAAGGTAAACATACAGTTAATTATATATGTATATATATAAATGTTAATTATATACTGCAAGCACTTCTGTCTTGGAAAATAATAATATGTACTGAAACACATCAGGAGCACATTTGAAGCTACTTTGTGAAAAATAATTGCAACTACTCATTGATGTGCTGGTTTTGGTACATAACCCCTTCATCAGGCTGCATGCATAATCCATGAAGTACATGTATATGCACCACAAAGTGATATCAATTTCCAGTGAGGATGAAACAGTATAGCCTCTGCTACTCCAATACAGCAATTTCAAAGTAAAAGCTCAAAATAAAATGGAAAATAAACAGCATATATTATATTTAATTCAATAACTACAAAAAAAATCTAATGCCAAAAGCATCATTCCTCATTTGAAGCTTTTTTTCCAGTTACTTTAGATCAATATAGTTGGTGATAGGAGTCTGTGTACAGCCAAAGCGACTGAGCCAACATCAGTCTGCTCACCTGAAGTAGGTCCATAAATAAACCTGACTGAACATCATCAGATTTATTTCTAGTCACAAAACTACACACAACACAAAACACAAAATTAGGTAGAGCAGCCCACTGTTGACCCGCGTTAACTGGCCGTGACTGTGCAGCAGCCAAGTTGATAAATGGGACAATCCCCCCTTTGCAGCTGAGCACTGGCCTTCATCGCTTTCCCATTTATATTACAAAAAGCTCAGATGTACCTTCAGTTCAACTAGTTGGTGTGTGCTGCAGAAGGACACACAAAGAACAAATGTGCAGCGAGCAGCTAGAGCGTCGTTCCTCAATCAGTAACCACATTAAACTAGTCAGGAAGGATTTTCACTTCCTAATTGAATTGACTCTCTGTGTGGGCTGCCGCCTCACTAACTTCACCATCAGCACAGCTCTTTTCTGTTTGTTCCCCAGTCTCTCTCTCCCTCTCTCTCTCTCTCTCTCTCTCACTCTCTCTCTCTCTCTGTCACACACACACACAACTCTGTCAGCTCGTTCAAGATGAAAGATGGCAAGTTACCATAAACAATATAGTTCATCTGGCTCACATCTGCATACACCCACATACACAATATAATTCAGCGTAAACATCCCTATGTGGTTCAAAGCTGCTGCATGTGTCTGTAAAGTCATATTAGTCAAGTTAACAGCTGTTCCAAACGTACATGGTTTTATATACAAGAGCATAACATATAGTGTCTAGTTTAATGTATTTACCCTGGTCTGTACATTCAGGTCAATCCATCCACTTCCCTCATCCATTTCCTGTTCTTTTCACGGTCACATTCAGATCAAAGTATCAAGAGTACTGTGTGTATTACAACCAAACACAACACGCCATCTATAACTTTTGGTGCTTAAACCTAAACCTGACGACGTGCGGGTCTCCGCTGTCAAAGTCCTGCACTGAATGCACTATGAATTTCATGCTGTGCATTAATGCAGCACTTCCCTCGGTCATAAAAACGTTGCCTCAGGACATAATCCAGGCAGAAATCACACTTTCTTTCAAAATATATGTGGCAACACAACTTTGCAGCATGTTTTTACTTTACACTGGGCGATTCATGCTTTGTTATACTGTTTTCTCACATTATTGAGAAGTTATTTTTGTGACTGTGTTTCTCCTGACAACATCTACCTTCATCAAAAACAGCAACAGCTTCAATGGTTGCGAGTTTGAAAGGTCAACTGCAACGTGTTTAAAGTTAGAAATAATTTCAACTTTTCATTAAGGCATCCAGGTGGAAAAACTAAGAGGTGCATGTTGGGTAACACTGTGGCCTTTGTGGGTGACGGCAAACAAAAGCAGCTTCACCTCAGGTCATGTGTAGGCACCATGACGTTTTCATAATGAAGGCCTCTGGGCTTCCTCTTCTTCTTTCATACTCAGGCACACACACACACAAACACACACACACACACACACACACACACACAGACTCTTTCTCCTCACATTCTGTGACACACAAACCCAACGCACAAATATACACACACGCATTCTGTCTCTCTGAGGTTTCATTCATGATTGCCCCTCGTCTGCTGATGGAGATCTTGTTTATTTTCTTCTTTTTGAGCATCATGTAAATATGAAGACATTTCCCCTCGTCTCACGGGACTCTGCTCTGCAGAAATGTCATTTTTCCTCCCTTCCAGGTAGAAAGCTGTGGAAATTTTTTTTGAAGCAGCTGAAAAAGACTGTAGTGTGTGTGTGTGTTTGTTCTGCACTTATCTGCACTATAAAATAGATTGTCCCAAGAACATCACAAACTTTGTTTGACAACACAAAGGCCAGGCTTAACAGAAGACTAACTTTCATTCCTGACACATGGTCTTCTTCGTCAAATTTGCTCACACTTAGTGCTGAACATCTCTTCGACAACTGAGCAAGTTCATTCTGCTGATGATGACCATGTGACTGAATTAAAAGCCTCAGTTTGTTTTTTCCAACTACTACAAGATGAACCTATCAGACAGGTGTGATAAACAGTAAACTATAAAATAAATATATAGATTATGCTCACAGTTTTCTGAGTCATAATTAGTCGTGCTCTTAATTAATTTAAATACCAAATTTTCCAATGGCTGTCTGTTTGTAGCTGTGAACATCTGGCTCAAGAGTTGGAACAGATGGATTGATGGATTAACAGACTGACTGACTGACCAACTGACTGCCACCACTGGCCTCAGGCCTCACTGCCAACATGTCAGGGATCAGATTAAACACCCACAGTGAGCTGCTGCTACATTCATTCAAACAGCAGGAACAGTTTGTAGCAGAGTGAGGAAATGTCCATGTGTGTTAGACAGATGCTGCTGCTGCTGCTGCTTCACTCACTGTAACGGCTTATTTTACATGTACAGAGCAAAGCACATTAACTACAGTTTACACAGCAGATATAACTGCAGTTTGCCTCACTCATGGCGTCAGCTCAGGTCTTATCTTCCCACACAGAACATGACCACACATACTCTCTTTGCAATTCCACCATGATTAAACCTTGGAACAGTGTATCTGTAGCCTATATCTATATGTCAGGTTTTGCTTTTGTGAGTTGGCACTTTGCTGCGAGTTCTTACCATGATGAACACTGACCTGATGTTAGGTTTCAAGCTGTAACTAAAGTCATTTTTTTGCTGATGTTGCTGTGTGTTTTCAGAAGATAAGAAATAAAGGTGTTATCATTTAGGTGGATTGTAGGTCAGATATTATTTGTGTTGAATTGGGCTTATAATACACTTACCAAGTTTATTTAGTGTTTATGTGCAGGCTTTATTTAGTTTTGGTTTGTTTACATTTATTTGGAGCTGTGTGTGTATTTAGGTCCTGCTGTTTGTGCACTTTACATATGAGGACTGACTGCATGTGTTTAAACTTGCATCAGGTTAATATGTGTTTTTTTAGGTAGCAGTGCAGGAAGATATTGGAGGGTATAAGTGTCCGAGTTCTTTCAAGTGTCTGAATAATCATACAAGCAGTGGCTGATGGAAATGACCGTGAAATAAAACTATTCATTCAATCATTCATTTTATTCGCCTGCAGTTTTACTGATGACAGTCATCCAGAGGTTGTTAAAGCAGCACCAATCTATATTTTTTTATTCACTATATATCAAATAAGTGTGAGTAATGTGCTTGTCGGGTGGTTCAGCAGCGTCAGAAACCCCCTCATCAACAGTAAAGTGACGAATTCAGCAAATAGCTAATGAACAGAGCCACATATTTCCCTCAGTAAACAACTTTATAAAGGGATTGTATGTCAGTGTTGTGTGTATAACTTGCTCAGTGCCTTCAGGTGGCCAAAGAATAAGTGATTACTGCTTTAAGTTGCTCTCCATTTGACATGTGATGAGTGGAGAACTGATGACTGTGATATCTCTGTGCGAGCCGGTCGAGGTCTGACAGGACCGAACTCTGACGAGGCATAAATGTTCAGTGAATCTGCTGGTGGCTGGTGACATGGGGATGTAAACACCAGCTGCCTCTGTGTGTGTGTGTGTGTGTGTGTGTGTGTGTGTGTGTGTGTGTGTGTTTGGTAGTTGTGTCTTCTCGCTGCTTGTGTCTGCCTGATGCGTTGTGGACGTGTTTGACATGTGGAACATGGTATAAAATGTGCGTTCCTGACCGTCTTTGTGTGCGTCCACTCATTAGGACTCCTCTCATGTCATCAGAGGACAGCACTGCCAACGAGTATTTGTCTCCATTTAAATGGTCTCTTCATGTGTCCATTCTGTAGTTTGCCAGAGGAACTGATGGATGATTTTTGTCCACAGTCACGCAGAGAAAAACAACAAATGCCGGTTTGAAAACCCAGAGGATCATGGCAGACATGAAATATTTACAATAACAAATCAAAACAAGTGTTTACAGTTAAATTACATAGCTTCTCCATCCTGATGCTGACAGGCTCTTTTATAAAATACAAGGAACATTTCAAGATCTTACCGATAACTTGACGGTTGAGTTTGTCCTAAAAAATAAAAGACAAACATTGGTTTTAAAATCATGGGAGCGTTACGGGCACATTTCAAAACAAATGTTTACAATGAAATCAGATCAGTTTTTCATGCTAATACTCACAAGCTCTTTCTCTCTTTTATTACTGGGCACTGGGTTTGACTGTTACTGGCACATTAGGATTACACCAGATGGTTAAAATAAAGATACCACAATACTTCAGCACATGTAAAATGGTGTAGTTAAAGTTCCGCCACGTATTATCAGAAAAGATACAAGCAACTGTGCATGTAGTGGAGTAAAAGTACAATAATTCCCTCTGAGATATTAAAGTATAAATGGTGCAGTAGAAGTAAGTAAGTTGCACAAATCACTTCACTGTTAATTAACTACAATTTGATGGTAAATGCAATAGAAACAGACAGTATCTTCTACAGTTGAAGTGCACAGAGCAGCTCCTGGCCCTGCTTGAACCCTGACCGGGTTAGCTCTTCATGCCGGAGTCGTGCTGGAGCTGCGGGGCCTGCTGGTTGCAGTCTATGCAATCTTCTCGTGGGCGGTGTAGCTAATAGAGTGTCAATGTGAATGTTCTCCCACCAGATAAATACAGGAAAACCTCTTTTGTGATTGTCGGAGGATCTCATTTGCCCAGACAACCAAACTGACTGGTTAGCCAACAAGAAATAATGAACTTCAAATGCAACAATGTGTAAATAAAAAGGTTTCAGTCCAAAAAGGTACATTTCCATTTTTGGAGGTAAATAACTTTTGGTATTTTTCTAATTATATTCTCAGTCATTAACTCTGACTTTTATATTTTATGGAGCCACATTCAGCTATTAAATTATGTAATGCAAACACAAGAGTCAAAGCAATTAGAGTTGTGTGTTTTATGATAATTTGTTTCTCAGTGTGGGTTTGGAGTAGATGTCTAGGATTATTATTTATTTAGTTTCAGTTCCACTTGTTTGTTTTTTTTTTCAACATTTTAGGGTTGAACATTTTTAGGCCCCAGAAACGATTGTGTAAATAAGCACAATGATAACATCCAAATCTTTTGCTCCTTGTTTAACCAACTTCTCTCTTTTTACTTAAGGCACGGTGCATGTATAGCTGTAGACGGTTCATTTGTTTGCAACGGACACTGTATACAAAAAATTTGCAAATTGTATGTCAATCACTTGTATTTACTTTAATCATTAGATTTAAATAAAATAGAAGTGATTTTAGGTGTGCAGGGTTCTCGGACAGAGATTTTCATCTCACCTGTCAACAAGAAACTTGTGCTAAATAACAAGAAATAGATAAAAGCACATTATATACAGTATGTTACATTTATAGTGTTTATACAAGTAGACAAACTTATTACTTGTACCTTTTGGTTACAGTAATGATATTGGTTGGAGAAGTTATAAGTTTGGAAAAGTGCATGGTAATTTGAAGTGGTAAGATTAAGCCCCTGAAGCTGTGAACCACCAACCTCTATGATGGTGTGTCAGCAGCCAGAAAGAAGACTTCAGGTGAACTGAGCAGCGAACAGATGAAAGTGTTTGTAACTGTGAGACAGTGTGACTGACAAAGATCAGACATGCTCAACTCACCTTCAGTGGAGAAATCCTTGTGACACAAAATCACACGACTTAACAAACTGATGATAAAAGAGATGTAAAACTGCACCTGCACACTGCAAAGTAGGAATGTGTCAATGTAAGAGTTGGATGAGGCTCTAGCTATATTCTTAAATTTTTATATTCTTCTTAATCTCTGCTAATATATACCCGAGAGAGTCTAATCTCAACCCTTACCCAAACCTTAAACCCAAGTAATTCCCAAAGTCTAAACCTCAAACTGGTCCTCACAAAGATAGGAGTACACACACAGAGACACAAAGCAGTGGTTTCTCCTGATTCAAGTCATGTAAGCAATTAGCTGAGGAATGGTGCGTTGCAGGCATCAGTCATCCAGAAATAATCAAACCTCTGATCTACTGAGAGCCAACAGTACACTGATCTCATTCCCTTCCCAAAACACACACACACACACACACACACACACACGCACAAGCCATGTCCCTTTTACCTTGCCTATGTGTGTTTTTTCAGTGCAGCATTTTCTTGAGGAACAATCCTACTTGCTTAAGGATTTTTGCTTCCATTCTTGTGTTGGGATAAGTGTGTGTGCCCACAGGCTGCGCAATATGTACATAAACACACACACGCACACACAGAGACTCGTGTGTGTGGTGTGTACTTCCTCACAGGCCTGCCTGCCTCCGTACTTCACCCTCATGCCTCAGTGGTTGTATCCAGGCTAAAGCTTGTTTTAATGTTCTGAGACAAACAGAGCAGGAGGTGGTTCAGTGAAATCAGACTCAGTGCTGATCATCTCGATGCTGCAGGTCAACTCAGTGCGCCTACAGCCATCTGAAAGTACACTCTCAACAAAAACTTCCCTCTTAGTTTCCAGAAAACAGTTCTGTAGATACCTGAGACACTGCAAAGAGAAAAATAAACATAAGAGTGCAGATCCAAAATGAAGGTAAAAAATTTCGAAAAATACTCAAATGACAATGTGAAGTAGTTTCACTTTCGAAATTACCGCAGAGGTTTTGGGGTTCCCAGTATTGGCTCCATGTCACCTTAAAGCCCTTTATGCAGAAATGATTTAAAAAAGAAAAAAAGTTTGTTCCATACATGGTAAATGTAAATGGTAAATAGACGACCACATATATAGAGAACTTTTACCTAAAGACCTTGCAAAGTTATCTCTCATCTACCCCTTCCATCCACGATTAATGGCCAACCCACCTGAGCCACAGCAGCCCTAATCACTGCCTCACCCAGTCATTGCTCAGTGAATCCTCCTTCATGAAGGTTATAATGTTCAGTTTTTATTGAAGCTGTTGTAGAGACATCGACTTAAGTTCATGAGACTTTTGGACGATGTAGTTTGTGGTGCTGTTGAACTGAGTTACATTATACTGAAGTGTTTCTGTTATGTAGCCTATCCTCATTGATATAAATGGGGTGGAAAAAATAGTAACTATGATATGCTCATTCAGAAATGACACAGTCACAACATTACTATAAATATTCACAACACACTGACTGTACAGAGCAACAGAGGAGACGTGGATTATGCTGCAGTGATGGTTTGGAAAGTTTAGTATGGAGGCTTTGATACTGGTGATTCTGGGTGGTCAGCTGTTCCCTGCAAAGGAGCAAGATATAGACTCTTCAATATCCAAGCCTATAGAGAGTGTTTGATACTAATGTTCTGACAAAGCCCAGTGGAAAGAGGAAAAAAAGTCCGTCAGAGAGGAGGTTTATGTGAGAAGAGAATAGAGTGCATATAACAATGTCTTTCTGCCAGTCATGTTGACTGTGGTGTCCCTGTTATCAGTAAAAGGTCCATTGCCGAGTAAACTGTTTTCTCATTGAGACAGCCCAGGTCCATCACCGTCAGAGTGGCTCGGTCGAGGGCTGTACTCAGATTGAGCCCCACGGGCAACAGCTCAAAACCTCTTTAAAAGAAGGAAGATAAAAAAGGTAAAAACATAAAATAATAGGCTGAATCAAAGCGTCCATCCTGATACCTCTGCGTCCTGATGCAGTGCCCCGGTATGAACCCAGAGAAGCCTCAGCAGTGTTATGACGGACACCCTCCCTCCCCTCCTGTCTCTGTCTCTGTCTCTGTTTCTGAAGCTAAGCTTGAAATTGCAGATGGTATCGCTGTGACAGAAAAGGGAAGGAAGTTTTTGCTAGTTAGTGAGTGAAGCTTTGCAAAGCGAGAGGCGCCATCTAATCCAACAGGGCTTGGCAGGGGAGCTGCACTGTCATTAGATCCTAACGAGGAAAGCTGATGGGGAAGACTGTGGTGTTTTATATGCTGATCAGCAGAGCAGCTGGAATTGTGATATGCAAATCAGACTCAGATGAATTGTCCTCTAAAGCAGTTTATTAAAGTCTGAATTCTCACCTAGCTTCTTTACGTTTCAGTGCAGGAAAAAACTGTTATATTTAATTTCTTGATGAGATGGTTATAAAGTATCTGTCCAGGGAGAGTTGACAGAAACCAAAATTCTTTTTCATCTCTGCTCTTTTCATTTTTATGATACTTTTTGGTGTCAATTTGTTGCTTTGCAGCCCTGGAGCATCTTCTGCATCACACTTTCAGTTTCAAACAGTAAAGTATGTTCAGACATACATTACCTTATTGTAATATTTCACACACTGAAGTCAAAGTTAAGCCAACAAATTGCCAATTGAGCATTTTCCAAGTTCACAGTCGTGAATTTAAATCTGAAAGATTGATAAAGACAGTTTGATGTGTCGTGTAGAGGTCTTCATGGGTTCACTCGGTTCTGAGGAACCAAGACCTGACCTGGGACTTTGAGTCTAATCGGTTCAGGTAAGGTCTCATTTTCCTGCTGCGAGTCGTCTATGTCTCAACACCTGAGTGGATCCAAATGGACCTGAGGTCATGCGCTATCATCACGTGATCATGTGATGCATCACCATCACTGCAGGAGAAAACAGTGTGTTTTGAGGTGAGAGGGAGACTGAGAACAGTGAACTTCACATCTCACTGGAGCTTTGTGTCAGGGGAAATGAAACTGAGCTTATTTCAGGAAAATCAGTAGCCTACAAGATTCATGCTATTAAATGACAGTTCAGTTCAGTTTGATTCACAGACATTAATTAGGTTAGAACATTGTCTTTGTGCTTTGACTGTCTATCGCCCAGTTGGCTATGGAACCTTTAAGGAGGTCAAGAAGTAGCTACTTGCTGCGGCTCACTCACTAGCCGGTTAACTGGCTTGATCACTGGCTTCTTGTCCCGGCTCCTAGGGGATTAACTTTCCCACCATAGCCCTGGCTAGCTAGCTGTCTGACAAGCTAACCTGCATAGGCACCATTATTCTTTCTGAGCTAACAAAAGTGGACAGTGATGCATCTCTGCACTGTGGGGGCTAAATCAAAGATGACTTCAAAGAGATTGATTTTTGGCTACTAGGGTTTCAGAAGAGCTCACAAAGTTTGTCACTGCTAGCAAAACTTTGAAATTACCAGCAGTCCTTCAGTTCAATGTTAACTGCCCATTACAAGAAACATTTATTTTTGCAGCTCTAAATAAGCAGCACTGTGGGATTATGATGCTATCAGCTTGCTCTCACACAGCCTCGTTTCAATGACCTTTGTGCAAAGTTTGGAGAAAAGTTACAGAACTTATCGTTGTGCATTTCACACCAGTTTCTCATTAACTTCCCCTCTCAACCCCTCTGACCATATATGAAATGATCATGGTGCTCCATCACTGTGGAAACAGCACAGATCTGTGTTGCCACATTCGTTCAACATCTCACCTCTCTTTCTGTCTCTGTTTGCCCGGTGCAGATTGGGTTTCTGTGGCCACAGCTAAACCTCTCCCAGCTCTCCCTAATGCTTTGTGACGTGTCTTCAGACCAGCCTCACGGAGCAGGAGGGGAGGAAAGCCAGCCGGAAAGATTTAATCCCATGAAAGGCCGACTTTCTGATTCCCTCAGTAGACCTGATATCAGCAGTGTTGCAGTAGCTCTGTAAACTTTAAGTTGATTCTTTTGAGTTTTTGGACTCTGGAATCAACATTTCACCTTCATACATTCATTTCTTTTTTAATCTTCTGCTTGAGTTATTGCTCTACTATTTTTATTTCTACTCTTTCTATCCTGGGAAATGGTGCAAATAGAGGTTGTGACTTTTCTCCCTCTATGAACTTTTCTCGCAGGTGAGAAGACTGCAGACATTAAATCTTCCTTAACTGCTGTGATACTAAACTGTTTCCTGCTTCCCCCTGCTCTTTGTGGCCTCTCTCCTTTTCTCTTCCCAACCAGCCCGTAACAGAAAACATTACTCAATGTTACTGTAATTGAGGTGATGACACTTACCTACTGTAATTCGCTTTACGGTGAAGGCTTTTGGATCTTAAAGTTGCAAACAAATCCTTCTTCAAGGTCGAAAGAAACTGCAAACTTTGAGGCTATTATATGATATATTTTTTTCTTTTTAGAAAGTCATGCTGCGCTTGCCAAACTATATTTTGCTTTTTGTTGCTGAGCCACAGGCAAACTTTCCCCGTTGGCGTAAACTTTGAATCATTTTTGCATAAAATTCTCTTCCCATTTTCTCTCTAGTTAGTTCAATACAGTGTAATCTCTTTTCTATTCAGCTCATATTTCTCACTCTTCTTTCTCTCCCCCTCCCCCCTCTCCCATCATCAGCATCGCAGCAGGGTGTGAGCTCTTATTTCTCAGTAGGGTGTTTTTACCTCGAGTGGCGTGTGGCGTGAACTGGCCGCTTGTTGTCCTCGTTGGGTCGTGGCCCGGACAAGGAGGAATGAGGAGAGATATGCTTCCTGATTGTGATGATCATCAGAAGAAGTGGAGAGAGCGAGCGAGGCCGAGTATATGATTAGAAGAAGTGGAGAGAGGGCGAGACACCTCTCTTGTCATCAAGAGAGAGGGTGGATATAGAGCAGTCGCCTGTGTCAACAACAGCAGGGATATTCTATACGTTTTTTATCTTAGTCAAAGAAGAGTAAAAGTAAAAAAAAAGTGTGTAACTGCCAACGTATGATTAGACTTTAGATTTCTTTATCTTTCTGTGTAAATGCAGCCAATATGAGTAAGAAAGAAGCCAGGTGAACATTTTATGACCCTAGTCTTGGGTCTTTATGACCCTTTATGGCTTTGGTACATGTACTGGAGAGGAAGAAACACAACACATTTATGTTCTTATGAAAAGCACAGAAATATGGTCATATAATATGTTCAGGTGCACGCATAAGTCAAGAAAATAAGAAGAAAGTGGGGGCAAAAAGAAAAAGACTTTGAAAAAGAAATTGACTCGGCAGCAGGATTTTCAAAATCCTTTGGATGAACAATAAAAATGCATGATGAGCAGAGTAAACAAAAGTCTAAAATACCTGAAAACTTGAAAGTAGTTTTTCTTTCATACTTTTTGAAATGAAAATCTGTTTAATCTGTTTATTTCTGTCCACACTTTGAAGGGCTGATTGTCCTTGTACTACTTAAGACACACAGGAGAATTTGGCAGGTGAAACATTATCTCGCGGTGTTCTTCTTCCTCTGGATTAACCAGTGAATTAACCTTTGTAAAGCTTTTGTAGGAGCACGATGTTTCTTTGTTCATACACTATGAAAAATCTTCTTCATACACACATCTAACAAAGCAAAGATGAACTGTCCTCCGTATCAGAACAGCACTCATTTACACAAGGTTGATTCTCAGGTTAAGCTGAGGTAGAGCAGCGTGAAGTCAGCGTTGATAAAGTTAAAGAGTGAACTGAAATATGAGGCACTTTATTATATCTCTTGCTAGTTTCACGCACATGCAGACGTGCACCATCAAGAAAGGCAAATCAGGCAAATGCTTGGGGCCCCCCCCATTGTAGCATCTACCAATGCAATTTATAAATTAGTGATATTTATGTTTATCTTAGGCTGTGTTCATGTGCTGCTGGGAAAGTCAAACATTTTAGACTACACTTCCAACAGCGCTGCATTCAGTGTCTTGGAAAATCACACTCCGACAAGACAAACCACAGAAGAACATAAACTGTCATCTATCAGCTTTGCAGGTGGGATATACAACATTAATACTCAGCCAACTGTGCTCCAGGTCAGTGATGTTATTTGGACTTACACCCTTTTAAATGCTCTCCTTCCGGTCCCTCTTCTCCACGGGATCAGAGGTCAGGCTCTGCTACACGGGCACTTCATCAAGATGAATGTTCGCCACATTGCCGCCCAAAATATGTAGAGATGTTTAGTCTGCTTGTAATCCGGACCTTCTGTGTCTCTCTCCCCCGGCCTCATTAAACAAATCTCCATCCTGTCTCCTGCTCTGCCAGTTGTCCTGTTGGCTCAGCTGTGTACAAACAAAACCACAAATAAACACAGGACGGATCCAGCCACATGTCCTGCTCCAAATTTTCATTTGATCCAAAAAAAAAATTTGCTCCAAATGAACACACTGAGACTCTTCAGTTTTCAGCACATTAGTATAAATACATATTTAGACATTGCTCATGTAGACATCAGTGATTCTTCCAGCTTTCTCTTCCTGTTGTGCATTATATATCATTTATATGAATGCATACAGTATATTAAAATGTTGTTACACATTCACATTGGTCCACTGACATTCTCTATAAAAAGAAAAATCACTTGGAACTTGGAAATTAAGCTGATAATGAAGATATTCTGTATATCTTTTATATATCGGTTTAGTCTCATTATTTCATTGATAAACAAGGATTTCAATCTCAATCTAATGGCAACAAAAAGGAAAGAAATTAATCATTTGTTGGTTCAAACCACATCCACCTCTGCCAAAGCTGCACGATAAACATATACAGTTACATATGGTGGCACATTAAATATGAGCCGTGTGTGAGCTGCAAATACGATAAATACATCGCTCACATGAATCAGCTTCGTAGTTAAATGGATGTTTAATTAGCTGACTGTATGTTTGATGAAGACTTACATGACTGAAAACCTTACTGGAGTCAATGAAAGATCAGTGAAGCAGGCCTTGTCTTTGTTTCCAGCAAAGAGCGAAGCAGCTATACCATCGCAGCACCACAGAGAGGCCGGCTGAGGGTTCAACGCCACAATGTGGCAGCAATTTCTGGTTCCGCCCTGGCGAGAATCTGCAGCCTGTTTCCTTTTGAAAAGCTCTAAATGTTCTTCTATCTGGAAGGTGAATTTCACGGCCAGTTTGGCAGCAGGAAGTGTCTTTGGTCAGGGTGTTTGTGTAAACAGCTCGTAATGGTTTTAGCCCGCAGTGAGGCCTCTGTGGTGCACGCAAACACACAAACACACACACAAACACACTTGTGCGTACACACAGATGTGTCTACACAAAATGTAGGCAATCATTCGCTGTATATATCTCCGTACACACACATACATGTATAATTGAATGTGTACCACAGGCAATCATTCTTCTCATTCCAATGCACTGAAGCCTGTAGTCTACACAAGTGAGACCGATTATGGCGGCCAAATGAGTTTCTCTTCTATCTGACTTTATCAAATATGCTCGGTGCTCTCTAAAAGAGCTGCACTGGCTGTTGTTGTGCAATAATGTCACGTGCATTTGTTGGTGCTAGATTGTTTGTCTGAGCCAATTACAGTTACATGTTGGACATAGCATTAGTTCCCGTGTCACGTTCGTCTTTTCTCCCGCTAAATGCTTCTTTATCAGAACATGTAGCAGAGCCGAGCCTATTACCATCGTGTTGTTATCATTGTGTTTTGATGTGTGTGTCAGCTTGGAAATAGCTCAGCAAAGTAGATAAATGGATGCTATAGCCCTTTGTGTTCTTGCTTAATGTTAATGTTGATGTTCATGGTTTGTTCTTGTTGTCCTGCGAAAACAATGTATCTCTAAAAGTTCAGAGGAACAGTCCAGTTTTTAACTTTGATATATTGACTTTCTTGTTTCTTGTAACTTTCTTTTCAGTATGTGCATTTTTTATCTCTAACACATGTTCCTATAAAACATTAAAGCATTCCTGATAATATTACACTCATATTATTGGGCTGCTGTGACCCCTGACCGCTTCTTTGCTGACTTCTGTTTGTGATCTCCGACTTAAGATTTATTTTTTTGCTCAAATATGTCAGTCTGTATCTTCAGCTAATGACTAAACCACACAACAACCGCCACACGCTCCGTTGGATTTTCATCACATCGTAAAAAGAAAGAGTCATCTGGATTAGAATTCAAGACGGGATCAGTCTGAGGAGCATGTGTGTATCCACTCAGCCTGTGTTTTGGTTCTGGACACATGAAGTGACCGTGGTGCGTGAACACTCAGATACATCACCCATCACCCACACACTGTAACTCTGACTGCGTGAGTGTGTTTCCAGTAAGCAGGGATCGGACTCATTTTCCATCAGGAGGATGTTAGCACTAAGTGTGCTATAAGTTTACAAAAGTCTATGAAGTCTAAACTGTTTGGCAGAGAATACGATACAGGCACCAGGTCTGATATTGATTTCCGTTCAGTCTTTAAGTGGTAAAAGCCTGATTCAGCTCAGGTGGTGTGGTTGTTGATCATGTCAAACTTTTGGTGCCTGTCGCTGTGTTTCTGCTGACACCAGGATTTATTACAGCTGCTTCGGGCGTCATTTCCTCGATTAAAAAGACCTGAGGACGACCTGTCCACAGAGATCAATGTTTTCCAGCTGTCAAAGGGTTAAAGTAAATGATGAAAGTATGATATCTTATTGTTTGAGAGGCATTAGAGTCCCTCAAACAATAACTGCCAACAGGCTGCTCAGGCACATGTGACCATGAGGAGGCATGTGTGAAGTCATAGCTGATTACATCAATTACCTTTTTTTGGAAGGTAGAAATAATAATTACTGCTTTTATATGGTGGCTTGTTGTATTACGTCAATTATTTATTGACCTAATATGTTATTTAGTTGAATAAATAAGATTATCAGTATTATACCATCAGTATGTCACAGCAATGTGATTTATGGTCTTTAAATCACACAGTATTTATAGTCTTAATATATTATCTTTTCCTTCTCACAAAGAGGTTTTATTTGGTTGGTCGTCAGTAGGTAAAGGTCAAAACTTACGTAATGCATCTTTCAAGTCTTAAATAACCTCCCTCTGTTCTCTCTCAGGTATTCTGTCCTTCACAACGGGAACCACACAGAACAAGAGAAGAAGTCTCTGCACACCGAGTCCCACGAGTCCTGCTTGTGACCAACGACGACTCCTCAGTCACATCTCCGACGTCCTCGGCTCTCCCACCGTCACCACAGGAGCTGAAGGAAACGCACCCCAGCCTTCACACATCCACAGCTGAAACACAACACACAAGATGCTACAAATCTGGCAGCGCTCCAGACCCAGAGCCCTGACGGGGATTGGGGCATCTGGGAGAAAAAAGTGACATTGCCAGGGGCGCATCTGGTTTTGAAACTCGGCTGAAACTCAACCTGTGGTCTTTAAAGGTGGCAGGGACTGGAACCAAACCAGCACTCCCACTCTGTAGTGCTGGTTCTGCAGGCCCACAGAGACTGCAGTGGCCCAGTCAGGCTGAACCAGAGCCACAACATGACTGTGATCCCATCAGCAAGCCTGCTGGTCACTCACTGTGAAGCCATGCTTGTCTCATGGAGAAACCAGCAGCTTCGGTGGAGTGTGTGGGAGAATTTCACAGCACGAGATGTGATTAACGACTGTGTTGGGGAGTCGTGGAAGTGAATTATGTTGCCAAAGCTATTTGATATAAGACAGTGGACCTATTTCTGAATATTATATGAAGCCCCCTGTTGTTTTCCAGTGAAAAATCAGAAAGATTGTAGATAAGATTTTAGAAGGTTGTTCGTTGTAAAACAAGCATAACGAATTGGCAAAAATGAGCTTTTTAAACAAGTCCTTTCCTCTAAAAAGAGGCCGAGTTTAGAACAATACTCCTTCTGCTAAACAGCACACGTGAAACATTGCGTGTCGTAGCCCCTGACACAAACCCGAAGAACCTAGTTTGTCTCCCGGGTCGACGCTTCCTGCCTTTGCTAAATCCTCACTAAGCTGAAAGGAAAATGTGTTTGCAGGGTTGCGTTAAATCCTTGACCTAAACTGTCGAAGTGCATTATTACAGAGGCTGCTAGCTCACACTTTGTTCATCTGAACCATTGTTTTCTTTTTCAAGTTCCACACAATAAGACGTTCGAAGTGGCTCATGATGTTGGAGGAATATGTGCAGGTTTATGGTGTGTGTGTGTGCGTGTGTGTGTGTGTGTGTGTGTGTGTGTGTGTGTGTGTGTGTGTGTGTGTGTGTGTGTGTGTGTGTGTGAGTGAGATTACATGTGCAGGTTTGTACACTGTGCATCTGTGTGTGTGTTTCCATGCTGCTTCTGTGTGGGTGTGTATATTCACCATGTGTGTTGTTAGTATGTATGAAACATCCTTTTCCCATCATCCCACGCTGTGTTGCTCCCACTTCTTCTCGACATGCCGTCGGAGGCCGTGTTAAAGAATGTACCAGAAATATTTCCATTTGTTCATGTTCATGGAAACAGAGAACACTAAAGACAACTGTTTACCTGCACCCACAGTATAAACTTGTCCTTTTTTTTTTTTTACACACAGTTATAGTTAATCTCCCATCATTCCCCTGTAAGATTCTCCTCTCTGTGTCCTCCAGTACTTGTGGCTAACAGCATGACAGCACATTCAAAAAGCCGCTCACTGATCCCTGAAGGCCGAATCTCACTCTATGATTCGTCACCAGTTACACTCCACATTGTATTAATTAACGTTGCTGCCACTTGAATACATGAAGAACACTGTGGGGACGTGTCTTCATTGGAGACAGTGAACCATGATGCTCATAAATCACTCCTGCTCATGCAGCTTTTATAGAAGAAAACTCTTGGAGAAATAATGATTTTCTCTTTTTTTTAGATGTTTAAAGGTGAATATTATTTGGTTGAGGAAGTATTTTTTTTAATTATAGACTTATTTTTACTTATTTCCTTCTTCCTGTAGCACTGAAGAAAAAATTATGAAGTTTTAATGCAGCATAACAGCAGAAAAAAATGGCTAAAAACCCTTTTACAGTGGCTCACACAGGAAGGTTAGTGCATAAATGGAGGCTGCATAATGACAAACCCTGTATGTTCTGTCCCCAATCAATATTTTTCTATTAACAATGGATGAAATGAGTCTGTATAATGTGAAGGGGTCACTCGCACTGATGAACCCACAGAGAATTACTACCAACACTGCAGCTCTACAGAGGATTGTAGATTGAAGATTTAGCTCATTGTTCTGGTGTTACAGCACAAACATGACTCCAGATGAATGCTGATGCTGCTCTGTGTCTGCTGGGCGTGCAAATACAAAAAAAGATTGCTAACACATTAGCTATGACGCCTTCATGAAGTTGTGGTATGCCTGTCCTCAAGTGGTCAGAAATGGTTTATGCAGCTAAAATGATCAGTTTCACAAAATCATTATTCATAGTTTGACTTAAATGGAACTCATGTGGCTGTAAATGTCAAAATGTGAGTCCAAGAGGCGGGACAATTCACAACTGGCTCGTACACACAATTTAATTTCAGTTTACGGATATGCATATTACATATATGTAGGAAACAGCTGTGAGATCTGCAGAGACCAGGCACAGAGACAGATTTGCAGAGGGGCAAACAGCCCTCTCAAATCAGTTGAAAACACTGATTCACTGGCAGAAAAAAAAGAGCCAAAAAAAGCTCTTGACTGAAAACATGAGGAAGGTGAGACCTAAGCTCATTGACCCAGTTTAGGAAGTCACAGTTCAATGGAAACAACCAGTCCAAGCTGAAACTTCAAAAAATGACACCAGCTTTCATGTTACTCCTGATACATAAACATGAGCCAGTTCAGTCAGGAGAGAGTGAGAGGAGGGTCAGCTGGCTCAGTCACACCATCAGACAGCATGTACACTTCACTATAGTTCAGTTCACCTCCCTGCATGAGTTTATAAGACAAAATACCATCGTTATAAATGTCCTTGAGCAGATGACAAAACCATTGGGTTTTGGCTGGATTGGCTGGATTGGCCGCAGTTCAGAGTTACAGCCCCGTATGTCCGTGTCCGACCAAGTGATGAAGTTACCCCATTGGTCGGCGGGCCAAATGTTGGAGAGCCGTTGCTCTTTCCAAATAAAGTGGCGCACATAGTTTCCATTACGTCATCAGGGGGCGTTTACAGGCAGTGTGGACATCTCTTTCTCTCTGGATTTGCCAATTTTTCAGACTCCTTTAGAGACTTTTTATTTTTAATAAAAGCGCCTAGCGACAAATTTAGCAACTTTTTTGGACCAACCTCAGCTACTTTCCGTAGAAGAGAGTTGCCAGTATTTTCCCGTGAGCAGAAACAGAAAAACATTTAAATGAGAACAGCTTTATGGCTTTATATATACTGTATATGTGAGCACAGAGAGTAGGAGAGAAGCAAACATACGAGGAGAAACAGAGCTGTAACTGGCTGGCATCAGGCAGAATGCTAATGCAACGCGATGACGTAATGAATATGCTTATTAGCATACTTCGTCATCTAGTGATATTTATCGACTTTTCAAGCTACTTTCCATTGAAAGTAGTTGTTTACACGACAGTTTTCAACTACATTCTCAATTTCACCTTGACCACACCTTGTTAAGTGATACTCCATAAAAAAATCTGTCTTTTGAATATGATCCACCAGTTTTTTTAGTTTTCCTCCTCCGTGATGAACAGCTGGTGTGGTCAGCTTGGATTATATCAGAAACAATGGATTCAAATGATTCACGGTGGATTTAAAGTATCAAAATTTCCACCAAAAGTTTTCAAACCACTCCTGCAACATAATCCACTTCTCTGCTGTCCATCTGTCCATTCAGTGTCCGTCAGTGTTTTGCCAAAATATGGCCATAAACACGTAACGAAACACTGGACGCTCAAGGAGGCTGTAGCAGCATCTTCCGCGATATTCTGTCATACAAACGGACAGTGAACGTTGGTAAAGCAGGCTTGTTTTGAGAAGTTCCCATGGATCTTTTGTTACATTTCCCCGCTATGAAATTGATCAATACTGGCATCCCGAACACATCCTGTTTGATGGAGGCAAACAGCTTTTTTACAGCCACATTTCCAGCCTCTGCTTGGTGTGTTTGATACTCAGAGTATAGATTTTTGGGATGGAGTATCACTTTAAAGCTCGTGGTGATTCAAGGACACTTCAGCATGGTGAATGGTCGCCATATTGGTGGCTTGAAACTTGACCTGCAAACACGAAACAAATGGGCAGAAAAGTGTGAGTGGACAAATGAGGCTTTCACAGGAGGACTGCGCCATATGTACTGAATTGCTGCTGCACTTCTGCTGCATCTCCATGAGGAGTTTTACTCAGTTTCAGTTGTTTAAGGATATGATGACAGTCTGGGTACTTGTCAGATAAGAGCTGTCGGTGCTGCAGGATGAATGCATGATAGGAAGTGTATGAAGTGTATGACTTTTTAAAGTATTTGTGGCTGCTTTGGAACAGGCAAGTGTTGGAAAATGGGAAATATTTACTTTTCTCATTAATGGACAATTATATGCATTTCTTTCTCTTTTGATTTTATTTCTTTCGTTTTATTTTTTCTTTCAAAGTGTGACCTTTTCCATAATTGAAGCACAAGCACTTTTTTTTGTGATTTAAGGAAAGATCGGTTTAGCAGTGTCATCACACACAGGTTTTTCTAAGATATTGGCAACTCCTCCCAAAAGCAACACACTGATGTTTTTTCAGGTGCATTTGAATATTATTTCTTTTCCAAAACACTGTATGTCCACTGTTCCTAAGATAGTTAAGAAATAGATTACCTGTTTTCTTTATTACATTTTAATTAAGACCACTTGCCCATTGATTTGTTACCCTTTTGCAAAACCTAATTTGTGAATGTTTTGTTTTGTTTTGTTTTTTTGTTTTTTTAAGATTTCCCAGTTACAGAGATAATATGTTTAAAAAATAAGATTCAGGATTATAATGGACAATCTGTCATGGTATTTTTTTCTTTTTCCATTTTTCCCCTAAAAATAATGATTTTTGATGTTAAACTAATGATCAAAATCGTCTATATTTTTATCCATTAACTGTAAAAGCTGTAGATCATGACATGCCAAATTAGATTTGAACAAGAAAAATGAAAGGAATAGTAATTTGTCTGCCTGATCAGTTCGTTTCACTAGTAGCAACCTATTATTTTTTTACTCAGTCAATTAACCTCCTGAATGTTTTGGATTTTTAAGTTTAATTACGTCTTTCAGTTGGTGTGTAAATGCAGCATGAAATCAGTGAGAGTCATCAAGTATTTATGATTGAAAATGTTTTTACAGTTTTTCCTCAAAGCTCAAAACAGCTTCATCTTTTACTTTTAAATCTCTGATTGTGAACTTTTCTTTTTGTATTCTAGTGACATGAACTCTACATAATAATGATGTACCTTTCGCTGAGGTGAAGACGCCCTCGTGTCCCCACTCTGCCCTTCACTAACACAACCTCTGACTGCACAGTGAGGCCACGACAGGCTGAGAAAAGGAGCCTGCAGAATATAAACTGAATAATGCACAGCTCCCCGGAGGCTTTCTGAGTCCTGACAGGCTCGGCCTCCTTTAGATCACATTCGTGTTTCCAGCAGCTTTGTTTTCAAGCAAACATCTGTTTGTTTTTCCATGAGCATAAAAGGAAACAGACTTTGTGGCATTGAGTGTCAAGCTTTTTTATTTATTTTTTTTATTTTTATTTTTTTGTCCAATATTCTGTTCAGTAGCCGCCCACCTTCACTGCTGTCAGGCAGTTTGTATGTCTGTTCTTGTGTGGAGAAGTTTGTGTGTGCGTGCTTGTGTGTGCTGCGTGGAAAGCTTCCCCAACAGGCTTAATTTAGGAAACTCAAGTTCACCTACTTTCATGAAATTTAATGAGCCAGAAAGTGTCAGGAAGACCATTTTTAGAGATGTAAAAAACACATGATGAGAAAAGTCAGTCTGAGCCGGTCCATTTGGGAACCATCTGAGAACTATCAGGGGGTCATACAGGTATTTCAGGTATAATTAGAAGAGGAAGCGAATTGAGAAGAAAATCCTGCTGACAAGAAAGAAGAAATCTATCATTTTCTTTTCACTGCTTCAAAGAAAAACAGTTAGAGCGTCTGTTCACCTGTGAAGGAGTTTGTAATGCAAGTTTTGTAAAATCCAGCCCCAGTCCTCAGACTCCCCGGTCCATCAGTCGTATCTGAGTTGAGCCGTGGTCAACTGAGAGAGTTCGCTGAATTCTTTGCCAGTGTTCCTTAGAGAGATTAAGAGCAACACAAATCATCTGCATGTGACATCAGTCTGGCTTTCCAAAATCATCTTAGTCACGAAGCACGCACAAGATTGTGGATTTTACTCCAGAGAAACAGTTTTAAACCAAAAAAACCATCACGTTTTGACACCAACCTTCAGAATCAAAGAGGAGAGTTTCCTTTAAAGCTGCCAGTTAGTTCTGACGTTCAGCTTTCATAAAAGAAGTAGAGAAAAAAGACCAGAATGCAGTGCAGCTCCAGGGCTTGTTGAATTTGAGGAGCATGACTGCAGACCAACACAGACACACCGCAAGTTAATGAAGTAACTGAATGTCCAAACACCCACCGTGACTGAGAGTAACCTTTTCCTGCAGGTTGTTGGAAGTAATTTTAGGACAAGAATACAATAGAAAGACAGATTGAGCACATGTTTTATAAAAAGTTGAGTTATTCCATCAACTATTTCCTCCCTTTGGAACGGACCTAATCTCAAAATGTGTTAATTGTGTTAAAGAGACAAATGTAAATGTAAGCAGCCAGGCTTCATCTGGATGACGAGGAGCAGCCTACAAAGGAGATTCAACTGCCACAAGTTTGTTGTTGATCATTAAAAGCCATTCTTGTATTTTGATGCTTAGTTTTGATTGTGCATGTGAATTGTCACAGGCATGTTTCAAAAAAGGACAGATTACTAATCAGCCAAAAAAAAAAAAAAAGAAAGAAAAATGTTATTTTAACCGAGGTGAACAGGAATTAAAAATCTTTGATAGCATCAAAAATTAAAATACAGAATTGATGATTACTGTCTTATTTATCTCTCAGTTTTCAGTTTGCCTGATTTAATCATGAAGTGGCAAGACATGAAAAAAATCTGGCAAAATATTAATTTATACATTCATTATATATTTTATATAGTAAAATAGTTAGATCCAGGAAGGAACACTGACAATAACACAAACTAAGTACAGTATGTGAGTCATGTAATAACCTCGTACCCTGCAGAGCTCCCTCATGGTGACTGTTGGATAAATCAGGAGGACTTCGAATACTTAATCTCATCAAGAATCCATTCATTTCTTCTTTACCTTCAGCAGAATCTGTAGCCTTTTAAAGCCTTTTGCCTCCTAAATATCCCATGATGCAGTATGTTATGTCAAATGATTTCCAAAATAAAAAAAATGCTTCTTTTTATTTTTGGGAAAAGTAAATATTCCTGTAGGTGACGGTAGAAAATGACTTCATACACAGAAACTCATGGAAGCAAAACAGTTTATCACAAAGTTTCTGGTGTCATTCATTTTTGCACATTTTCAAATGCTGGATTATATTCTTCATGTGACCTCACAGGTACTGATGAAGTCCTCAGCTCAGCCTCTTTGCCTTTTTTATTTGCAAAATGAAAATGTTGTGAACATCTTACCTGCCTTCTTAAATGTCAGTTAAAGAATTTCTCAGATGCAGCCACTGTGTAATACTGTGTATACATTTTTGCAGAAACGTGCAGCTGTCAGAAGTTACCGAAGAACACTCTGGTGACTTCTGACCGACAGGCCGTTGCTTGTATTTACAGGATACAGGACTGGTTTGGACCCTTATCATTTTTTTTTATTTATTCATTTACGTTTGCAGCTTACAGCAAGAATGTGTATATAAAGAAAAAAGAAATCCCACACACTGTCCAAAGGAGACAAAAAAAAACTTTTATAAAACTCTTCAGTATTTATTTTGACAGAACAAAATGGGTATTTTCATGTATTAAAAGAACATAAAAGGCTTCTCTTTCAGGGAGCTGATATGTGTTTGACTTCTTTCTGTTGCTATGTGACAGTTCCGACAAAGGCTAATTAAAGATTAAAGAGATGTTGATAATCCCGGTGTTGACTTTTTTTGTTACTTGGATAACAGTGTGCTTGTCAGTTAGTCTGCTGATTAAAGTGTCATTAAAGCACACACTCCACTCAAAGGATGCCTGTTCCCTCGCTGAGCTCTCTCTTTCCCTTCCGTTTACTCTTTTGTAAGACGAGCATTGACGACTTGGAGGTGCTCGGGAAGATTAAGTCAGCGATTCAATAGTAGAAACTCATAAAGGGCTTGAGTGATGAGCAGAAGGAGCGTTTAGCACCTCGGCTCTGTCAGGGTGGAAAGTCTCACACTTTGTCTTTATCAGTTACATGTCAAATGAATTATGATACTGATCTGTGGACCGAATGTGGAGGAACTTGTTGAACTGATCAGTCAATTAAAGGAGCTATTTGTAAGTTTTGCTATTGCTACATAGCCAGCGTTAGCATTAGCAGCTGTTTACTCTCCAGCCTTGGAAAAGAGCTTCAGGCATCGTTGCGTTTACAATAATACGTCCTCTGAGCAGCACTACTTCTTCAGGAAAGCCTGGACGCCACAGTGACTCAGTTTGGAAAGTGACGAGACGGTCCGGTCATAACGAAGGTAGCTGGCTAGCATGCTAACTTCAGTGGAGGTAAAGAACTGATAGAAGAGAGGGTTGCTTTCCACCACTGGAGACAGCTCTTGGCAAGTAAAGGAATCAGGTCTGATGTTGAAGTCACAATGTTTGTTCTTCTCTGGCAAGTAAAGAGCTGCTAATGCTAACATTGGCAATGTAGCAAAAGCAAAACTTACATATAGCTCCTTTAAAGTTACAACGATATAAGACAAAAGCAGTAAAGTTTGAGGAGAAGGAACCAGTAAATGTTGCTACAAAAATGACTTCAATCAGTGATTAATCAGTTATCAGACTGGTTGTTGATTATTTTTCTGTCTAGCTGTTCAAGATTTTTAAAATACATTACTTCAGTAGCTCAAGTCTGTCCGCATTACCATGTGAGACAAAGACAAGGTTAACAACATGTTTACATTGGACAATGTGCGGGCCTTCCATCTGTTTCTACGGCGGCTGGGTGGCTGATTTTTGCCATAATTAGTCAGGAAACAGTAGAGAGCTGACTGGAAATTGATAGCATGCAACAAAGGTCACTGGCTGGACTCAAAGGAGAGACATTTAAATTACATGGTCAGCATCCCTCAAGATGGGAAGACGCTGTGCATGTTGTCATACTTCACATTAATCAGCCTTTTTTCACGGCCAGGACTTGTGACTTTTATGCTCACACCATATGATCAGACACGACATGGAGGTCACACTGAGCGTTTATTAAAAGTTTTATCCAGACAGATGACCTTGTCCTCAACAAGAGAGGAAGGCAGTGTTACTCTCTGCCCTGAGGTGTGAGAAAAAGTTTCTCTGCCACCACCCACAGGGTGATAATGATGGAGGAATTCAATTGTGTGGTTTTAAAGTACTTGTTTAATAGGCTTCGATTCACAGTTGAGGCAGATACATACAGTTGAAAATACGCAGCTGAACGCATCACTGTAAACAAACTGTAAAACTCTAAACCCTGCTCGTGGCACTTTGAGGCAGAAATGTTCATTACACTTACTGTATATAGTAGCATTAGAAAAAAACATTAGCAGTACTGTAGAAATGTCACATTAAAGAAGGTGAGGAAAGGCCAGGAGGTCATTAAAATGAAGTAGTCTTACTGTTCTGGGAGATACAGAAATAGGATTTTCCTAATTTTAGCAGCACTTACAGAAGCACTTTGATGACAGAGCTCAAGATGCTTCTCTACCGAGGGAGTTCAAGTGTTTTACAAACGCTCATTGTCCCAGTTTTTCGTTGAGTTTAGTCTCCAGTCACGTAAAGGAAGAAAAAGATCAGAGCAGACCAGGCTGTACTATGTATATTTAGATTCAATAGGTCTCATTTTCATGTGCACATATCCTCCCTGACAAAGTAGACACTGTCCAAACTAGAGGAGTAAAACTTAAAAAAAACAAATCTGCTCCCCATCAGCTGGAGATTTCACATAAGAGACTCAGTAGATGTCGTCTGACTGTAGGTATTGGAGTAAAATGAAAAATTGGGTCTAAATGTTGCTTTTCACACGATTATTTGCATTAAATAATACATGACAGATGTGTAATCCTTCACTGTCTCCACTGATAAATTATCATCCAAAACTCCCTGACAGTGTGTTGGTTGGAATAAAATAAAATAAATGTCCTCAGAGTGAAGAAAATAAAATAATGTAATGAGAACTGAGCTTCCAATTCCGTCAGCGTGTGCCTCACCTCTCTTTTGTCAGCGCTCAGCCATTAATCTGGAGGAACACACTGATGAGAGTTGCAGGCCTAAAAGGACAGACCTGATGAGACCAGGCTCTGAGGCTTTTCACCAGTTTCACGTCTCTACACGTGGCAGTTTCACATGAACTCTTGATTTTGATGCCACCGTGGGAACCTTGCAGCAACACAACAGTTCGCTGTGTGAGAAACTGAAGCTCTTTAAACTCATTATGAAATTATTCATCAGTGTTATTGATATAAAGCAGGAAAGTCTGTAAGCAGTTAATATTTCAACCTCATTTAGAGTCATGATGTTGGCTGGGTCAATGCATCAAGCATTTAATATAGAGCCCACAGACTTTTTAGTGAATAGCAATTTAGAACACTAAGTTATGTCTATGCTTGTTAATTTGATTAAGTTCCTGAGCCCAAAGAGCACAGTGTTTGTTGACAGTGTTTTGTTTTTATTCTGTTGGCTGCACATTTTAAGTCTCAGTGTCTCAGTAAAACGTTTAAACAAAGAACTTGGACGACAGGTTTTTACTGAAGCGTGCACTGGGCAAAATGTGGACAAAACCACACAAACATGATTTAGTATCTCTGCTGGTGTTTTGAATTTTGGACACAAATGTGCACATGCATGCTTAAACAAAAACCTTGTCAAATAGACAACAACCAACAGCTCTGTGAAATGAACTTGGTTGGACTTCTTGCTGTTTTTCTGTGTTTTTATTGACAGTGGATGCGCGGCTGACAGCTGCAGGCCTGCAGAGACGCAGCAGCACAGCAGAGCGAGAAACTGAAAAATTAAAAATGATTGGTTACTGCGTTCAAAATGATTCACAAACATGTCAGAGGAGATCAGTGCTGCGAGCAATGCTGAGACCCACACATACACACAGACCATACATGCATATATCCATAGGGATTTATATACAAAAATATTTGTAATGATCATGAATGATAAAGTACATTGAAATAAATATACTAAATACACGTTCCTCATCATTTGACGGGTGGTGATTCAGCCTCTTGCCGTACCACAGACTGAAGTTCAGCTTCAGGTTTAAGACTTGGAGTCTGTGCTTTGGCAGCATGTTTTGGATTCAGCTCAGTCAAGCTGTATTCACCTGCACAGACCATAATTCCTGCAGAGCATTGAGAGAGACAGTCAAGCATGGAGGATAACTGTCGTCAGGGAAACACACATCATCTTGTGACACATAAAGAAGTACTGTGCTGTGGGCCCCAGAGAGGCTGACAAAGACCTAGCTGTTTTAACTGGTTCTTTAAAATTTAATTTCAAGTTTAATCCAAAATGTATAACAACTTAATTAGCTTCGATTGCTACGGTCCATCTGATCAGTTTGTGTTCGGCCTTGAAAGTCTCCTCTCAGGAGGTTTGACCTTTTTCTGTGGCCAGTCAAGGTCCAGAATTGTGCACTGGCTCCGACTGATACCTATGTCCAACAGAAACGACCCCTGTATGCACAAGTGGCAGGAAGTCAGCCTTGATAAAACATGATACGTTACAAGTCAGGGTTGTAAGGTTCTGCTTTTTGTCCTCCAACATGTGATTCCATTTTTGAGCCAGTAGAGGCACATTTCAGCACATGCATTATATTGTCGGTTACATTATTTCTGTTTTCCTTTGGTTGATAAAGTGTGTTTGATAATTGGTAGATGTAATAAAAAGCATTTGCAATTTTTAGAAGAATAAAATTAGAAATCAGTGTTAACTGTCAAGGTTTAGATTGTAAAATGGCTGGTAGTAATGAGACTTATATGCAATTTTGAGATAAAGTTGTGGCTGTCAGATTGCTGTGTTTGCTAACTAAATCTTGTTTAATTTAAAAACACCTCCAAATTAAGAAAAATAAAATAAGAAAGAAAGAAAAATAGAACAGACAGTGGTATAAGCAGTAACAGCGAGATAAACACACAAAAAAGAAATAGAGTCTTAAAGACAGGACGGGCAGACAGAGATAGTGGAGTCAGAGAAGCAGTCAGCCCACGCATCTACTCAATTCAGTTAGGAGGAGAAAATCCTTCCTGATGAGAGTTTAATGTGGTTACAGACTGAGTACAGCTCTCTGACTGTCGCTGCAGCGACTGACTGTCAAAGGAACAGACACAGAGCTGATACATGACGGTACAACAGTCCAAGTTGCAAGTTGAGACACAGCATATAGTTTTCACACTGATTTAAGTTTCCACAGAACTTAAATTTATCGTTCCTGTACAAAATGAGATTCTCTTCCATCAATAGAACCCCTTAAATCTTGACCTGCGTTTGCCCTTTACAGTGTCCTGCTTCATTTTTGTGCTGTAAAGCAATTCAGTATATTTTGGTAGACACTGTTTGTGTCATTCTGGAATAAACAATCAATAACTGACTCTGATCCTGTACGTCCTCGGACACTTTCTCCTCAGGGGCCACATCATTAGGAACACCGTCCCTAACTGCAAGTCTTAACTTATATAAGTTGAACGTTGGTAAAAGTTTGCTGTGTGTACAGTTGTGTCGTGCTTCCGGACCTGGTCTAAATTCTTGGCCCTATTTGTTCGGTTGTTCAGTTGCAGGAGTTTGTTTTTCTCTCATGAGAATTCTCCCAAACTGTGGTCTGATTGTACAACAAGCGTCCATGGCACCGCTGCACCCTGTCTCGCCCACAGCTGTGAAACATGCTGTTTGTGTTTAGACAGAGATCCTGCTACAAGACTCAGAAAAAAAATATCCCCAGGTAGGTGGCTTGTTATAATAAGGCCGACTTCTCTTGTGAGAGGGTTGATAATAATGTGGACTTGCACTAAATGCTAAATGTGTACTACTTCCTGTCCTTTATTTGCTGTACATACTGTGCTGTATTCAGTCTAATTATATTGCAATCTATCTATCTATCTATCTATCTATCTATCTATCTATCTATCTATCTATCTATCTATCTATCTATCTATCTATCTATCTAGCTTTTATATATGGATGACTTGAAAATTTAATGGGAAAGTGCTACATTACATTGAATGATCTATCTAAGAAACTATTTTGATAAAAAGGATTTAAAAAATAGGGGAGTGGGTAATAATGCATGACTGTAGAAAGACCACTGTGACACAGACCAGATTTCTGGACATCAGCAGCTTCAAGTGTGAAGAGAACAGCCGTAATGTCTTGTTTGTGATCATACACACACACATACAACCAGTCTGTTTGCTTTGTTTGTAACCCACAGATGTTCCTGTGTGAGAGAGAGACAGTGAAAGTGTGGAAACCTTCTCTCTCCTCCTTTTCTCTTTGCTCACTCAGGTCATGTTCCACCTTAACAACCTGATGTACTCTAGTCTCTATTGTTTCCACAGGGAGCCTGTTGACCTTTAGCTCTGAGTCATGGAGAAGGTGTAACAGTTCAGACAGGAGCGAGCGGTAAGGAAAAGGACAGAGAGTTGAACTTCGAGCTGTTCTCAACAAATAATAAAGTTGCGTCCAACTTTGACATATTTGGAAACAAAGTCTTTTTTGCTTTCTTGTTGTGAGGATTGATATCGTCATATCTTCAGGGTAAATGTGGAACTTCAGCAACAACTAGCAGCTGGTTAGTTTAGTTAAGGGCAAAGACTGAAAACAGGTAGCGGTGGGCACCTTCAACATTCTCATCCAACTCTCAGCAGTAAAGAAGGTCACGTTCGTTCAGTCGTACAGAGGGAAAGACAACGAGGCAACACAAACTGAGGCAGACAGAAACCGAGATTAGAGATCGGTCTACCAGTGAAAACAGGAGCAAATTAGTTTTGGAAATGATCATCATCTCTGTCTGGGCCAAATGTGATTGCTTACTCACAACAGGTCTGTAGAGGATGAAATCAATTACACATGTGAAGACTTGGCATTCGATTGTCAATACGTGATAGTGGAATGATGCACAGGCAGACGGAGAGTGACGCAGAGGTCCGGCCTGTAGAGATTAATTAAACTGCTGAAGATTTGTCTGATTGGATTGTGGCTGAGAGACAAACCAAATGAAAAGCTGAATTCATAACACTGAATGATGAGCAATGAGACGGGTAAGAAGTACATGTTAGGTTTAGTGGTAGAGTCAATGCTTAGATTACCGTTGACTCCACCTGGATGCTTGTGGCTGTTGGTGGTGGGACTATTTCTAGCTGAGATGCTGTTTGAACTGAGCCCGATCTTTTGACAAACAATTGATCCAACTACACTCAGATGGTTTTCATTAGATGAACCTGGACAACTGATTTGAATGAGAACTGTCAGCTTGGGTAAACGCCATCTCCAGATGAAGATCATGTCACTTCCAGAACAGCTTCTAAAGGGACTTTATGGTAAGCTTAATTATGTTAGCTCCTGTTTTCAGGGTCAAGAATGACCATCCATCCATCCATCCATCCACCTTCCCCCGAGGCTCTGTGTTTCCACCTCCAGTTGCCTTTTCAGACCCTGCCCTTCCCCACCTGTCCAGCAGTTGCCACCTCAACTACAACCTACAGCTGTTTCCAGTTTCCCATTACCTCCAATATGAAAGTGTAATGTGACCAAAGATCTAACCAAAGCTTTACAATGAGATCTGAATATCCTTTGAGACACACTTCATTTTCCTTACATGAAACATCTCCTGGAAATGGCCTCCACATCTTCACATGTGAACTACAAACAGAGGCAATGTTCATTCTTTGCTTCACATTCTCTGCTGATCCATTGGACCGACTGACACTGGGCCATTATTGCGTCATTACCTCATGAAGTCTTTTCATTTCTAGCACAATGTATAAAATGGATTTTTACTCGCAATGTCCGTTTGTAGCCCCTTCTGTAATTGCTCTGGTTTGAGGAGGCAGGGAGAAATGAATAACAGATATTAAGAAGAAAGAAAGAATCACACCATTGTTCCTTGGCCTGCACGTCTAATATATGAGGCCTGGTGGCTGTGACTGGTCGACAAAGAAAACAAAGGCACAAAGCGCCTTGTGATGTGCTGACTAATAGAATAAATATCAAAGAAGTGGAGGAATAAAGTCACACACCTTTCTGTGTGATGGTGACATTTCCTGTGTGGTCACAGTAATAATAGTGTGGGGGTGTTTAAAGGTCTCTGCAGAGCTTCACATTGAGTTGAAAAACAAAAAGTCAGAAGACGACGTATTCAGCACCAGTTCGTTCCTTCATTGAAGATGTAACTTCAGTACAGAAATCCTACTGAAACACAGTCAACCTTGAATATATTTATTTTCCACATGTGTGCCATTTCTTCTTCTTCGCTCCCCCTCCCTCCTCTTATTCTTGGCAAACTCAAAGTGAGTTTATGTTCTTCCATATCTCCCATCATCGTCACTTTCCAGCAATGGGTTCATGTCCAACCATGTCATTTTTCATTTTCTCAGAAGGAGAACTCCCATCATGTAAAACTGAGACTGCTTGTGTGTGTGTGTGTGTGTGTGTGTGTGTGTGTGTGTGTGTGTGTGTGTGTGTGTGTGTATGTTTTGACTTATTTCTGGCTGTGGCTCTTTTCTCAAGCACAACACTTGTCATCTGCTCAAATACTCTTGTGTTTGTGGAAGCCACCTGATACCAGCACCTCACGTCTTGCCTCCTGTTGCACGTCTACAAAGTAAAAACAGACTGAAACTTAGAAAATGATTTTAACATTTTAACATTGTGGTGATGTTTTGATTTGAGAGACTTTTCTGCATCTTCTTATTCCCTTTCCGTCTGAACAGTAATGACATATCATTATCTGCTTTCTCAAATGAGTCATCTTTTAAAACCACATATTTATTGCCTTTCTTTTTATCCTCTTTTCATAATATGTTGTTTGTAATATTTCACTGTTTTGTTCTTCAACTGTATATATATTTATTTTTATCCGACTTATTCATTATTTGGTTCCTTATTGTTTTCTACCTCCTGGGAATATTGAGCTCCACAAGTCCTAAAAGCACAAGTCCTTGTAAACACAAGTTATTCTGTTTTTGGCAAGTTATTGTCATGTACCTAAACAAGGAATTGGTAAAAATAAATGAATTCTGTCCAAGTTAAAGACAAAAAGCATCAGTAGTGTTTGAGCCACTTTGAGAAATGCTCACAGAAAACCTGCCCTGTGGAGATTTCAGAACATTCAATAAAACCAGGAAGTGGAACTTTAAGTTGACAGTAGATGATCACAGTGTCAGGTGAGTGACTTTGGGGATCAATACACACTGGGTGCAGTCAGCTGTTCTGACTGTAAGCACAGAAAATATAAGAAAATAACAGTTAAATTCACTAAGTTTTGAGAACTAAATTTTCAAATGTTCACCTGGTGCACAGGAAAACAAAAAATAGAAGACACCGTCAGCACTGAGTTAATTGATTTAGTTAAATAAATTAGAGATATAAAATGTCAGGCATGTGTGACACAGGTCTGTGACAGAAACTCAGTGTGCGTGGGAATCAGCTCAACTTTTTTCATGCTGTGAAGAAAAAACTTAACTGTCTGAAGTTTGTGCAGTTAGAAATAAGATCCTTTCCAATTATTTCAGTGTTTTCCCAACATGATTATGTAGCTCTGATCTTGACGTGTTGTATAGCTGAAAATAGATGTACTAACACAGTAGAGTGACTCATATCAGTGATACCTCTCTGACTAAACCATTAGTGCTAATTGACAGTGGATTGCTAAAAGAGAAATGTGGTTTATGAAAGTCGAGTCCTCTTAGTTTCTCTGTTTCATCAGCTGCTTGGGGGAACAGCAGCTGATGAAATCTGGGTTAAATGTATATTTTCTACTTAATTTGAAAAATTAAGGAGCAAAAATATTTTCCAGCCGTTTCAATATAAGGAGTTTTTCAGCTGCTCTTAGCACAAGAGGCTGATTTCTTTTTAATGTGGGTTGGTTCAAGTTCAGTGATTAAGCGAAGAATATTATCGTGGGAATACGTTCACATATAAATGTGGGAGGTGTGGGGGCGCTGAGCGAGCAACTTGGTGTGCTTACGTAGAAGTGCATTTGGGTTTCTTGGCCATATGTGAGTGTGTTTGAGAGCATAAGGTATGAATTTGTGTGTGAGTGTTTGAGAGAGTGAATTTGTGTGTTTTTATGTTGAAAACTCTACTCACATCGAATCCTGAAACACCGACTCTGTGTTTCAGGACATGATGTGAGTAGAGTGTAATAAATCACCATGACGATCAAATCCCCAACTCCTTTATTTTTTATATATCTTCTACTTTGACAAATCGCCTTTTTCGTCACTTCATTATTTCTCTTTGCCTAAGCATGAATCTGTGTGTATAGGTCTATTTTTTTTGTCCTTGCATTTCATTTGAACAAGCAGTATTTGTACTTTAGCCATTATTCACACACAACAGGCACAAATAAAAGCTGCGTTTCTGACCTCTCAGCAGAACAGTGAGAGGTCAGGAGCCTCGGCCTTCAGCAGAAGCAGAAATGATTTCTGTTTGTAATGAAACACAAAATGGAGTATTTCCTCCTTGAAGACAGACATGTATATGCATGTATATGTATATCATTATACAAGACTGAAGACTTTTGGACAAGTTTTGTAAAATTCAATTTTTTGACGTCAGCCAGTTTAGGTAGACTGGGATTTAGTTCAGGATTTAGTGTCTATTTAGTCTCTGGATGTTGTTTAATATTTTAATCTGTTTTGAATCCATATTGCATTGACTTATACTGTACAGGCTCTCTGAAGAGTTTCAGCTTCATATTTGTAAACTCAGATCATCAGTAGTCACTTTTCTTTTGTGTACGGTAGGGAAACCTCCTCGGCTTTATATTTTTCTGAAGACAGAAATAGTCTGAGGTATAAAAGTCAGACACAGGAAAGGAAAGGGTGACAGAGAGGGGAGGAGGAAATTTGAAAGATGTGAAAGGCCAGTGGTAGAAGACAGAGAAGAAGAGAGCAGTCAGGACAAGAGAAGATAAATGTAGACAGATAGGCAGAAAGAGATGAGGGCTGGCTGTCAGACTCATATCACAGCCATCTCTGCTAAACTGAACCATGGGAAGAAAAATAATTTAATCCTCCATATTAGACATTATTATTTGACTGCAATGCAATAGCATGTTCCTCAGCGCAACAGTTTGAGATGTTCTGCTAACTCTTACACGCATAACGAAGCTGTATGAAGTTACTACAATACAAACCCAATTTCCCTACTTCATGAGTGGGTCCAAATCGGATCCGGGCCGGATGAGCTGATCAGTGTGAGGTTATTTTGGCCTGGCGTGACAGCTTCAAAAGGCTTTTTGAGGGACACGTGCAGTGACTGAGGTCAGTGTCAGAATACGTCTCTACGACATGAATGAAACTGAAAGTAACGTCCTTTGTGCAGATTGAAACGTGAGGAGTACTTGCACCAAGCAGCAGGCACATTCAAAAGTTCTCCAGGAATTTTTCTAGTTGACATTATTGTTCTTTCATACATAATTTTGAGACTCAGCACGCAGTCGTCCCCTAAACCACAGTGGAAAAGTTTGCTTTGTCGCGTGTTTTTGGTTTCTTATGGTTCATATTTTCTAATTACAAACAACCCGGGGCTTGTAAACACAAGTAACGTGGCCTGTTAAAGTAGCTTGTTTATTGTGTGGAGTTTTGGTTACCTGACAACTTGCCAGGTTCGAGGTTTTGGCATTGGTGGGGAGTCCAAACAATTCCTGTTTCCCATCTCTGGGTCTTTTGACTTAAGCTACTTTCTCTGTGGTGTTCACATGAATTAACAGTATCAGCTCAGGATCTTCAAGCCATCAGATGTCAGTATCTGAACAATTTCAACCCCAGCATCTTGGGTTATTCTCTGCACTGCACTTAGGAAGTTAAAACATTAGATGCAATTTGTTTGGATGTTTTTGTTTTTATTTAGTGACAGCTAAAAACTAAGTGAGTTGAAAGTAAAATTTCAGATGGAAAATTGTATCACAACTGAGTGAACACCGGTGTTCAAGTTGTGTATTCTCAGTTTTGGCAGATATCCCTTGAGGGGAAAACTCAAACTGAGAGCACAGCGAACTCTTAAACTGTCTTAATAAGGTGAAGCTACTTTCACTTGTGACCATTCAGCAGGCTTATTTAATATAAATGTCCCTTACTGTGAAAGAAGATGTAAACCAAGCAGCTAGACAGACATGTCAACATGTACGCATTTTACGTTGCATGTACGCATTTTCGCATAATTCAACCGTACACATGCAGTACTCAAGTTTAACAGCACGGGGCAGCAGCGTCCAGTATGCTGCGCAAGAGAAGAAGAAGAGTTCGACCAACCATAGCGCCGCGTTCACTCCCCCAAACTTCAAGCGGGGAAAACTGACAAATTTCATCACACTGACGAGCCACAGCAACAGTAACAGGTGTTACAGCTCCTGCCTTAACTCCTCTCTACAGGTAAACGTGCTGGGGTGGATGTGGAAAGTTGACATAGTGAATTGACTTAATTTAACGTAGACCTGCCAAACCTGTTAAGCTAGTTAACGCTGATAACGTTAGCCTAACGCTACGTAATTTGCAAGCTAGCAACCAGACATTTAAATTTGCGAAGTAACGTTAAGCTCTACTGTCCGTGTGTCGCACATTGTTAACGTGACTTTTACATAGTACTATGTCGGAGAAATAACGTCACCTAGAAAGATGATATATTGGTGAGAAGAGAAATGATCGGGTGCAAAGCGAAGTGGTGTGGAAACGTGCGAAAATATTTCGCCAAGGTTGGCAGGTCTGGGTAGATCCTGTTGAAAGAGGCATATTTCTGTTGGAGAGTGTTAACTATAAATTGTAAGAGAGCATCCTCTTGCATTCTGACCTGCAGGGAGTCTGCCAAAAAGAAAACTGAAAAACATGATTAAAAAATGAGTCAGGATTTGGTCCTTAGAATTTTTTTTTTTCTACTCTAGACCTGTGCTTTTGATTTTTCAAATCCCTCCTGGCAGATTGATAACTGGTTGGATTTGTTTGTGTGTAGTTTCTGCTCATTTAATTAGCTGTTGATAAAAATCCAAACATATTGGCAGTAATTTACCATATGAATGGTGCTGATCTTACCTGCATAAATGAAAGTTAGAAATAAGCCTCCACCTTGGTGGCGGCTGTGGAGACGTGAGGATGAACTGATTAGAATTTGGTGGTCAAAGGTCAAGGTGACTGTGACCTCACAAAATATGTGAACGCAAAATCTCAGGAACGCCTGGAGGGAATTTCTTCATATTTGGGACAAACATTCAGCTGGACTCAAAGATGAACTGATTAGATTTTGGTGGTCAAAGGACAAAGTCACAAAACATGTTTCTGGCCATAACTGAAGAATTCACACGCTAATAAACTGCAACTGGATTGGTTGGTGGAGGCATACCACCGCAAGGCAGTAGTTGTAGTTCCTTTTCCTTTAGTTAACCCCTTCTGTATCTGCCATTTCATAGCGTGGTATGGGGTATTTTTTAAGTGAGTGTGTGTGCTTGTGTGTCCCCCTTTGTGTGTAGACAGAAAGATGAGCAGCATGTCGGCAAAAAAGAGATTGAAGTCAACTCATCAGCTCCTCTGTTTCTCCTGTCTTCTCCCATGCTGAGAAGCAGCAGTAGGAGCTCAGGTGTGACGTGCGGGGCATTGATCAAACACACACAGGCACACACACTCCTGGACAGAATGTCAGCTTATGAAGTGTTGGTCACACTGATGAAAAAAAGGCAAGAGGCACATATATACTGAGTCTGTGTAGTGTTAAACCCACACCTTAAACAGCAAATATACAGAGATTTAGTTAAGGTGCATGACTCACTGCCTCCACTGGTGCATGACACTGACAGCTACATGCTGGTTGGAGGATTATTAGATGAGATCAGACTTCAGTTCATATGTCAGTCCAGCATTTGAAAAGGATGGGAGTTTTGACTGTTGGACTTAGAGTGATGACAGTCTGACAGATCCTGTTAAAGGGTTATTTACAGACAAGATTTGGGTCTGAGTTAAAATTTGGATAAAGTGAAGTGTGGTGTAATTCTGGGGTCAGACCGGCCTGATATTCAGACCGCATTTTATTTAATTTCACTTCTGTAACTTTGTGATGTCGTAGCAAAGCAGTCATCGTCCTCAGCCAGGCCCCCTACATGGCCCACCTGTACTGACCATCCGACCTTGCAGGATTTGGTTTACCTGAAATCCACTATATTTTGATTCAATCACTCAGAAAACAGTCAGCCAATTGCTTGTTATTGCTAAAGCTAATAAAACACAGGAAAAGTGTAAAATATGGGACCTAATGTAAAGTAGCGAGGTATGTTGGAAGATGACGTCCCCATTCTTCATCCTGCCCTCTAAGTTATGATTGGCCCACTGCTTTTCCAACCAGTGGAAACAGCCGTCAGTGGACAGGACACCAGACCTCTTTGAATCACAAATCTGAGATGTGGGTGGCGATTCAGAGATCTGACTACACAACAATTATGTCTTTCCAGAGGATCATTGCGTCAGATAAGGGGATTATTTTCCTGTCGTGACATGTCAGATGTAGAACCTCGACCAATATTAGTTTACAGTCTGTCAAGACCTGCTTGACATGCAGAGTTGATTGGGTAGAGAGGCCAGAGGCAGCTGTTTGAGATCAGGACTGTTAAGAGGCCATGTGGTCACAGAACACATCAAAGAAGCTGTCAAACAAGGCAACAGAATGCACTAATCACTATTACGCAATATATAGGATAATGATAACTGACATGCATAATGTGCATTTTTGTTCCAGATGCTGTATGTCTTTTGAATTGTGCCATGTTTGGGCTGATATCATGTCTGATTCTGGCAGTGGGTTTTCTAAACATAATAATCCGTGTGAGCTGTGTTTACCAATGAGCTGCACTCATCATACCCAGCCCAGGAGGTTTTTCAGCCAAGTTCATCTGTAGTGACATAAACAGCAGTACAACGCCTGAACACACCCTGAAGACACCTGTGAACTGACACTGCTGCTGAGCTGCCAATGTCCTGCTCTCTCTAGACATGGTTTTACGTCTTTTCTGTTCTTACAACAGCAGCCGCACTGCTCTTCAGGTGATACTGAATCTGATTTTGACCAAGTTCATAGCCCAATACATTATGTTATCATACACTTATGTGCCTAACTCCCAACGCCTAAAGGCTCTTTTATGCTCTATGCCAGATACCTCCGTACTCTGCGATCATTTTGTGCGTATTTCTGCATGTATCCTGGAAGCTTTCGGATATGGACCAAATGTAGCAGTACCACCGGAAACCGTGAGGGGGCAGTGTCGAGCAGTGTAGCCCACAGTTCAAGCTAGACCAGCAAAACACAACGAAGAAGAAAACTGGTAAATGGCAGAAAGTTTTGAGGAAAGATTGTATGAGTTGGTGAGAAATTATAAACATAAATATGATGTTACCTTGCCAGGGCACAGGGACAGACAACTGCTACAGAACAGCTGGACAGAGATCAGACAGGAACTGGATGTGAACTGGCACCCTCTAGTGGATGCATTGTTTACGTCCATCCCAACGTAAAGGACTTGTGGGAGTATGTGGTCGGTGAGGGTTATAATGTTTACGTACATATTTGTTTTCATACATAAAAGAAGCATAAATGAGCCTTAAATAGACGATTTGGGTTGAACTTACATGAGTGAAGCATGAACTGTAATGTGGTCAGTGTAGACTTCTTTTAAAATAATAGAAAGCTTTTTGTTATCTGAGTTTACATGATCCGGACTTGCAGATAGAATTGTGATGTATCAGCATTTTTCTAAGCCCCTCATTCCCAGTTTTTCAACATTGAATAGATTATATAGATATTTTATTTTTTATTGTGTCTTCTGAACTTCTTTGTTCAGTGAAATGAAAAGTATTTCTTTTGGTTTCAGAAGAGGTTATGCGCAGTTGAAGATCACAGTCACTTTGCAGCGTTTCTTGACACCACTCTGTCGGTGCATATGTGTGTGTCAGACGATATCACATCTACTCATGGTATATGTAATTTACTGCTTTCATCTTGACTTCCCCTGATGGTGAATAATGGGGAGTCCCGGTGGCATATAGCTTGACAGGTAGAATAATGGGACATCCCACTGGGATGTCTTGGTAAATGGGTTCCTGTTGATGTTCCAGGTAATTGCGAGTGCAGCTGTCATTGTTTTCATCCTGACAGTCGGATGTCTTGTCACTCCTGTTGACAGGAGAAAACATTGCTGCCTCTCTTCTTGCAGAGGAATGTGCTGCACTAGGTTTGTGTGCCTGATTGTTGGTGTGTGTCCAAAAGTTGTGTTTAAGTGTCCATCTTTATATTTGTGTGTTCATTTGTGTTTGTAAGGGAGTTTGGATATCATCGGGTAATTTAGTGCTTAAAAATAAAATAGCATACCTGGCTGCTGCTTTATACTTGTGCTACTTCTGACATTACTTGTGTTTTTATGTACGTGTGTGTGTGTGTGTGTTTGTGGAGACTTAGCTTATGAAGAAAACATATAATTTGAGAAGTAAAATGAGGCTCTAGGTGTTATGCATCTATCTTTATCTTGAGTGCAGAATATGTAATGATGATGCACAATACTTTCACATGTTTGAAGAAAAAAACCCAATCACTGCATCATATATGCATGGAATACTGAATACTGATACAATACTGAAATGTTATATAGGGGAACTGAATATAAATGAGCTAATCTTACTCAAGCTGTGGAAAGCAGCATGAGATAAATAGTCTAATCTTTTTCCAAATGCTGCCAGCAAGACCTGGACAGCAACATTAATGTTTAATTCTGGCGCAGTCTCAAAAGACTCCTGAAAAAAGCACAAAATCTAAAATGTAAATTATGTGTTTTTAACGCATGGAAAAAAGAAAATCTTAGATAAAAAAAAAAAAAAATATGGATTTGATCTTGGTTGAAAAAGACACAAGATGATTTAAAAATAACTTCACTCTTATCAAGCATCTGGACTCCATGATTTATATATGAAACCCAATAACTCAGAGTTGATTTAAAGCCACCCCACCCCCATCCTCCAACCTCTGCTGCTTTACCTTTCCCCTGTGCAATTTCAATGCCAAACTACTGCTCTTCGCCACATAATTATTTCCTGCCTGGGAATGATTTTCTTTCACTTTCTTTCACTCTGTTCACAGAATATGTTATTTGATCGTGAGGTGTCATGTTTTTTTCAAGATGTTCTTTTACTTTAGGCTAAATTGGCTGAAAGATGTTAAATGCACAACTGCCGTACATTCAATATAAACATAAACTGTGCAATTTGTCTTGGACATTTATGGCTATTTCCATAGATTTTACAAGATAAATAATTTTCAGAGATTCTTTGTGCATAAATGTGTTTTCATCAAAAGTTATTACTCTTTAGAGCTGCCCAGTCTCCCACTGTCGGCCCTAGCCTCTGTTAGTGGCCCTGCAGTAATTAAATGTGCTTGAGAGTATGGTTTAATAAAGATAGGTCCTGAGAGAAATATAGCTCCATATAAGTGATTTGCTTGGTTTCAATAATCCCAGTGATATTTGGTGTGACATGATGATGTGCGATGTGTCAGGAAATGATCTCTGCATTGTCCTCACAAGGTGTTTGTGTGTGATTCAGATAATTAAACTGACACAACAATTATCGTATTAATAGTTTTGTTCAAGTCCTACTTAATTAATCATATTCAACCAGACAAATTCACGTCTTATTTCTTTTGATCCGTGTGGGAATATAATCCTGTCAGAGATCATTTTGCCAGTGAAAGAACTGGATTTGTAGAATAAAGTGGCCTTTTTTGATGTAATGTGTTGTTGCAGAAATTAAAAGAGAATGATGAGGCAGACGTGATGGTCAAAATGACAAACATAGTCTGTTTTATAGAGTGAGTATTAAAGCCGGTACATTTGAGGGTAAACATACTTGGATTCTTTTGATTTCCATTAGGATTGTTTTGGAGGGTGAACAACAGAGAGGCCATGTTGAAAGAATCTGAAGTGGACCTGGGGTAAAAACAACGCTGCGGCTCTATTGAAGAGGCTGACTCACTCTGAAACAGACTGACAGCCAGTGATTGCCACTATTTGCAGAATACATCTCATCACTGGTAAGTACTTAATTTACTCCCTCTTGCAGATTCTAGATTGGTGTGCTGGGTCATGTCTGCTTTCATGAAAGTTCCCCAGAGTGACTCATAATAGTTGTTGTGTTTACTGAATGAATGAATACAGGTATCTGGTTAATTTTATTATAATTTAGACATCTATGTAGGTCGGATTAAATTTAGATTTTGTCTTTTCTCTTGCATCCTTGTGGCGCTGCTCAAACACGCCTGCATAAATTAATGCTTGCAGCAATAGGGCAACTGGAGCATGTAGTACTTGCTTTTGCCCTTTTGAAAGTTATTGTCAAGAAAAATAATTACTGAAACTGAAACTATTGGTTTAAAAAAAAAAAAACTTTGAAGAATGAAATTTCAGCTGTTTGAAATCCATTCATTAAACAGCAATCTTTAATGTCATGTGAACACATAACATTAGAGGGCTTCACTGGGAATACAGTATGTCATTAATTATGTTTAATGAACCTCATACCATCTCTTTGTCAACTGTGCGGCTGGTGGAGTGGATGGAGTCTCAGTCTAAACTCTCTGATGCCCTCAAGTTTTCACTCAGTAGTGATTTATCTGAACCAACTGAGCCTTTATTTCTTTACTCTGTAAAGCTCACTGATGTTTTACAGTCGTGATTCAGCTCTGGGGAGATCTTGTCACCCTCTTAAGTTCTGTTTCAATAGTCTGAGAACCCAAGTGGGCTCCTGTGAGATCGCCCTTTCAACGGCTGAGAAAATGAGCAATCATGTACATTCAAGGACTACAAATACCCAGAATACCTCCTGTCCAGAATGTGGAACGAAATACCAAGAGGTATAAAACTGTCAACGGCCTTAATTTCATGTTTAATAAATTATTCATGACAGTGACTTAACTGTAAAACTAATTTTAATCAACATTTATTAATCTCAGTCACTGTGGAGAGTTCAGTCTGACAGCAGAGGGAACTCCAGAGGTGATGTGACTGCATATAAAGTGAGCAGAAAGATAATGTTGAGTTGCTTGGTGCAGTGCAAATTCAGGTGCATGTTTGTACGAGTTGAAAATGCTGTATGGTACAGTTTTACATGACGCCAAGTGCCTTGATAAATTGGAAAAGAAAACTATGTTAAAGGACTACAGAAAAGTTTGCGAAAAGTGGCATCCACTTATTCAAAAACATTGGTAACAGGTAAAAACACAAAAAATCACATTTCAGGTGTTGTAGAACTGTGATTAACAAAAATGGCTTCCTCAGACTGGATCATACAGTTTAAGGATACTAAGGGAGGAATCGATTGATAGCATGAATACTCCATTTGTCTAGAAGACAGATGAGTGTTTTAACATCCCAAGTGGAAAGGCTCAATTTGGTGCTGTGCTTGAGAGATTATTTAAAGTTATGCTCCTGGGCAGAAGGGTCTTTAACTCACCACCTGCTCAAGTCATTTGTGACAATGGCCGAACAAAACGCTTCATAAAATCTCATGCTCCTGATGAACAGGTCCCACAGCTGCTCTTTGTCATAAAAATGTTCAGTTTTCTTTTTTTTATTCTTGCAGAATCAGCTCTGTCAGGTTTTATGTTGAATTTATTTTTAAATTTAACAGGTGTCATACATCAGCTCTAACATAACGATGGCCGGCAGTCATTGGTTGACACTTCCAAATAGGAGTAAAAAATACAGCAAGACACTTAGTCACCCTCCAGGCGTCCGTCATAACTGAAAATCTGCCCATACTGAAGGAACTTCCACAACTTTGACCTGAAAATATGTGATTTGCTCAAAAGTTGGGAACGTGCCGCTCCCCAACCTAATTTTCCTTTTTTGATATGAAATGCAGTGTCGTATAAATACACTTTCCTGCCGAGCTGAAAAAGCACAAGGCCCAAGGCACGGGAGAGACAGAGAGACACTTAAATAAAGAGTCAGTTCACTTAGCTGCTGGTAAAATATGAAGGGACTTGATGCTTTAACTTGACTGTCCTCTTCCATTTACTGCTTTTCTCATTCTTATGACTTTGCTCTCTGAATTATTATTTGTTTTCAATCAAAACGTCTTTTCAGTAGTGCAGTTTAGGAATAGCAGAAGCAGCAGTTTTAATGTAAGTGTAAGAAATGAAACCATTTGTGAAAACATTGATTTCTGTTGCTGGCAAATTTAGCAAATACATGTCCATAAATTGGGCGGATTATAAATTGAAACTCCTGACTGCCTTCAGCTCGTGCTTTTACACATTCACGCTTGGTCACAGATGGAAAACACACCATTATGTATTTTTATATTTGAACAGAGTTTTTGTGTTTAATAAAACAGCTCACCATTCCTCTTCATCCCTTTTCATCACTACTGGTTCTCAAGCTGCTCAGGCTCGAACACTCCCCCTTTCTTCTGTATCATTGCCTTGTTTGTAGTTTTTTTCATCAAGCCACAAACACACTTTCACAGCAGTGATTCACTTTCTGTCTTCACCTAAAGTGAAGAGGAGGTAATGAGAGGAGCTGTCTCGAGGAGGTTGTTTTCACCCATGTTCGTCTGTTTGTTTATTTTTCAGCAGGATTATGGAAAAAGAACTAAACCAGTTTGCATAAACGTTTGTGGAGGGATGGGACATGGGCCAGAGACAAACCCATTACAATTTGGTGCTTAGGTGCAAAGGGACAGATCCAGGAATTTCTACTTTCCTTGATATTGCGAGATTTTTCAACATTTGTGTCAGTTTCTCAGGAAATAATGTTTGTATCTTCTGAATATGAACCTAAATCTCTGTTTTGAGAGTGTCCTGGCCAAAACAACAACTCAGTTTTGCTATGGTGATATGTATGTCTCGAACTACGTCTGCCCTTCAATTGTGATGATTTAGAATATTATAATTTATTGTTGTTAACTGTGGGTGGTTGGTGTTTGACATTCAGCACTTCAACAAGTGCCAGTGCATATTATGTTTTTATGCATGTTGTAATGGGCAGACATTTTAGTTGTTTAATTGTAATTTCTGTTTTGGTTATGTTGGCTGTTCTACTGACCTGAGAGCAGCCTTATTGGTGCTTGTGGAGAAGTAGGTAGAATATATTCATAAATCCAGAGGGATGAATTGTTTTCTGAGCTGGTGAGCATCTTCATCTTTCATTCAGTTTCTTTCTTCCTACGTGTCTGTGTGTGTTTCTCTCTCTTTCTGACAGTTTCCCCTGCTCAAAGATCGCTGCAGATCAACACACTCTTTTATCAGAGATGAGCCGGGAAAAGCTCAGATGCCTTTTTAAATTGTCATTGAAATTGCAGTTGACTCAATCTGAGTGGGTAGTCACCTAGCAGGGGTTTCTTCCAAAGCTGCTATTAATAACAATAAAATATCTATTAAGCTGCTGGGTAGATCTCAGGCAGGAAAATTAAATAAAAAAAACATCATCTTTATATTACAGTACTACAACTTCAACAAAAGACAGAAGTAGAGAAGAAACAGACACATTAAGTGTCAGCTGTAATTAAAGTAAATGTCGTGCTGCAGATTCCATTAGCATCGATAATCTCATTAAGGTTAAACCATCAAAACACAGAGGGCATAATGGAATCCATCATAAAAACTCCCTAACACAAAGCTTTTTCTCTTGGAAATGAAAACAGGGATTCAATAAAGAACAGGCTGAATTTGGAAAAAGAGGAGATTTGAGTTCTTCTGTGTCTCGCATCACCCATCTCTTTGATTGGTGGAGAGCGCTCGGGCATTTATGAGGAGTCTTTGTTCATTAAACAGACATTAGTGCTGGATGCCAGTGAACCTCGTGAGGAGATGAAGACATTGTTTTGTCCAAGTGCGCACCGCCCGTGTAGTTGAACAGGCAGAGCATGGATGGACTACAACAGCTACACTGCATTAAGCATTTTGATATTAATAAATAATTTCCATGTATGTTCTGAGACATAAGTGTAATACATATAAGCTACCATCCTTCTTTCCTTTTTTCTTCTAAGTTTTGATAAAGTTTCTGTCTCTTTTGATCGATGCTGTTGTTGACTTAAACTTGCAGCCTACATATACGAAGCTAATCAGCTATAGCTATATGGCCCCTGCAAACATTTTCTATGCTCCTTATGCTGATAATAGATTAATATTGATCTCTTAGTTTTATTGACAGACTGATCTTTAATCAAGAAATTAAGTACTGATGAATAAAATAAGTGACATCATAGCCTCCTCTGTCCGTCCATCATTGCAGTGATAGAAGTGATTTCACCTCAGCGGCGACTGTAAACTCCCTGAGTTTCTGGCAAAAGCAGAAGGTGGAGGGAGTAACGGGTGGATCGAGCTGACCTTGATCGTGATTTGAATTTATTGATCTGAATAAAATAAATAGATATTTAAGAGGACTATGTGTAGCCTCGAAGACCGCAGTGACAATAAAGCTGTGGAACACGCAGTGGTGTTTGATGCTTCACTCCCAGAAGAACAAATGTGGGCGTCACTATCACGTACTTTCATGACTTTGTTTTTTAAAATAGGGCCAAATTAGTCACATCTCCATGGATACCTGCAGAGGTGTTATTTTAATGAACTAACACATCACGTTCTCTGGCTGCTGATCCTGAAGTGATTGGAGTTGAGCGCTCTTAGTCTTACTGTCTCTCGACGTCATCCCACAGGCATCTACAGAGAGTCGAGCCAGCTCACGCTGCCCTTCTGACAGTCATTCTGTGGCTGATATGTGGTCACAGCCTCTGGTGGTCCACTGATACCATGTGTGATCCCTAGCTGATTCAATGATCCATTAATTTTCAGTCAGTGGATGAAGCAGAGTGTTTGGCATCGTGGTGGGTAGCTCAGAGGGGTCATCATGCATGAGAAAGTAAGTGTGTGTGTTTTGCTACCCTTGACCTCCTCCACACCATCTGTCCCTTCCAGCTCCCTGTTGGCCACTTTAGTGAGTCCAGTCATGGCTCAGAATTAATATAGTGCAGAATGTACACTTCTTGGTTTATTGTGTTAATTGGTCAGAGATTGTTTTTACTAACGATGGCTCACAGCATAAGTAGTGGTCAAGTTTTGTCTGCACTTCAAGAGATCAGAGGGATGTTCAGGCACAGACACAGTCAGTCATTTATTATTTTGTGGTTGTACCATCACTCAGTAGTGTGGGGAAATTAAATACTGAAAAAAATGTAACAGTTAAGTGAGGAATATTGCATTTTAGGTTAGATTATGGTCAGTATCATAAATTATTGATTTAAAAAAAGTCCTTCCACTCCCCTCCACCTTTTTCATTGCTGCAATACTGTGGTAATGGCCCTCTTATTTTTTTATTTTGCTTGGAGCTTTTGAGAGTGACCACAGCAAAAAGAAAGTTTTTTGAGTCCGAAACTTGTTCATCACTATAACTTATTAATTATACATCATACTGAGTTGAGGTATTCACATAAAAGAAATGGCCGAGTGCTACCTAATGAATAAAAATCAGGGCAAAAAGGCATCCAATTTGAGATTCAATATGTGTGTATGTACAAGAATGATAGGAATAAGCTATGTCATTATGGAGGATTATATGGTCAGTATAGAGGCAGATGACTTTGCAACATTGTGATGTCATTGACAGCGGTGCCCTGAGTTGTTGGTAGCCATATATATATATATATATATAAAAACATCTCTCAAACTACTGAGCAGATTAATCAAACCAGCAGGTGCATTTGACTAAAGCAAATTAGTGCAGGTTGTTTTAGTTTGACAGTGTTTGCCCACTCTTCATCTTTTCATGTTTGTCACATGTTTGTCACATTTGTCAAATCTCCACTTCTGAGATTTTTGCCACCACCCCAGTACAATGGAGGTGAATGGCATTGTGTTTGCAGAGCTCACAGCGCTGAGCTGCCACTTCAGAAACATCCAACATTAATGTGTCTTTGCAGAAACAGTGTTGTCGTTACTCTGGATAATTCAGAAACCTTCCTGTGAGCACTGGAAGTACTTTTTTACCGAAGAAGCAGTCTCTGTGAAAACAGTGCAGTCTGTGGATTAAAGGGACCGTTTCTGACCGGGCATGAGACTATGAGCTGCATAAACAAAATTTTATTTACCTCCGGTGTACTCAGGTGGCTGAAACTGCATTTATTATTTTTTATATATATATATATATATATATATATATATATATATAGCAAAGTTTTAAAAGCACCTCTGTGACCGACGGCTTTTCTTATGCTGTCTGACATCAATGGTTATATGAGAACATCTAAACTGCAATTTCCATTATTTTCCACTTTTGATTTCACTCGAGCAATGTTATTATTTTTGTATCAGAAAACTATGTGTACAACTCAAACTTCATCTGCTATCATGCTGTTAGTGATGTAAAGTAAATTATATGAAAAAGAGTGGTTTATCTACCTTTTCATTTATCATTATTTCACTGAACGCAGCTCCTTCTTAGACCTTCCTGTCTAGAGATATAGACATTGTAGATATGTCAGCTGAGAAAAAAAAATTTGATGTGAGTAAGAAAGAAATTCAAGCTGATGTGAGAAAGTGGTGATAAAACTGCTTTTGACAGCAAACATAAAATGTCTGTTGGCTTCCTCTGTCAAAACCTCAGTGAAATATAGAAATGTCCCTTCACAGAACATTGGGATTTTGACAACTTTAAACAATATTCTTCTGGATGACAAGGGCTTTATCCATGAGCTTTTCTGTCCTGCGTCCTCCCTCCCTCCCTCTCCGTCTGTCTGTCTTTGTCTTTGGAAAAGCAAACAAAGAAATGGGGGCACTATGAAGTCATGGCATTTATGAGACAGACGTTTTCGTCCACATTGCAAAATAACAAATATTAAAGTAGTTGTTTAGACACCTGCTTCAATTCAATTCAATGAAAATAAGAAAAATAGAAGAATAGGACAAAGTTTGGATCACCTTAGAATAATTTCAGCATCACCTCTAAAGCAGGAAAGACTCGTACTCATCTCTGTTTTCAGTGAAGCTGAAGTTTTTTTCCATCCTCGATTAAGAAAGTGATCTTGGGAATTGTCGATAATAGAAAATATGCAGACTGGAAGTGAGATGGACTGTAAATGTGCTCTATTCATCCGTTACGGGGGTTTTTACATCACATACCAATCAACACAGGTGCCATTCCCCAGTAAATGTAATTTGTGAGAGGCAACAAGCCGTGAAAGAGACTGTAATCACCTTTGCTTTCCTCACCTCTCTGCAGACAACCAGGTCTCCTCACCTCTCAGTCTGTCCTCTTACCTGATTAAGTTTGCCGGCTGCATGCGCATAGAGGACAGTCAGCTGGAGTTCAGAGAGGTGACTCCACAAGTTCTGCAGTTTTCCTGAATAAAACATAATTTATTGAGTACTTCATTTCATCCCAAGAACCATAAATCATCTCCAAATAAATTGATCTCCCTCTATTGATGTCTGGTCTTAAATAAAACTTGATTTGTTCTGTTTTCAGTATCAACCCCTTTGGACAAGGATGGGACTTGAACTGAACTGAACTGAACGGAACTGAACTGAACTGAACTGAACTGAACTGAACTGGACCTGAGCTTGGAAACAAAGCAGGACTGACTGATATGGTTTTCCTGAATTCTGCACTGCATTTTACAGTCTCTGTCCCTGGTAAGTCCAATTTTATTTTTGAACTACACCATATTTTACATTTTCTGTTGAAACCAATTGTAGCAAGGGGTTGTACAAGTTGGTTTAAAATATGTTTAAATAATATAAATAAATATATTGTAAAATAAATTGTATAAATACATATGTAATACTATAATATAAATAAATATATTGTAACAAGGGATCAGAGCTAAAGGCAGTTTAAAGGTATAAAGGTTGTCTCAAATAGAAGTAACTCAGTTACTTTATTCTCCCCCACATTCCCCAAGCTTTATTCTTTCTTCTTCAGTTTCCTGGTTAATGCTGCCACCTGGTGGTAAAATAAAGTCACTGCCTTGAACTGCATAGAATATTCCAACACCAACCTAAACCAATGAGATTATATACACATACAGTCATGTTATATGGAAAGAAAGAAATTAAATCTTTTCTGAAATATTTATTAATGTTATATTTATTATATAATTTTGTTTCCTTTCAACACTTTTGTTAAATCATGTTGCTGATTTGAAAAGTGCATTTAAAGTTGCTGTATGACATTTTCTTACTTTGTTATTAGCAGAGAATTTCAAACCTTCCTTTCTGACTTTGGAGATCTCACTACTGAAGCAGCTCTTCATGATACAATAAAAATCTATTGATCATGTGGACAGTTGGAAACACATTAACACTCAGCACACATAAGATAACGAGCACTAAACTGAGCATCTGTCATTTCTGCAAGATGTCCTAAACACTCAGTATTTAATTGTGTGTGTAAGTGCCGAAGCCAAGGGGAAAGTGCATGGAAGGGAGAAAGAAAATGAGAGCAGGAGATAGAGACAGAGCCGACTTCTAATCACTAAACTCTCACCTCCTCCACACGTTGACAAAAAGCCACACTGGCCATTGATTAAAGCATCAGAGAACAGACAGGACATCTAAGGATCCTCATTCATCCCCAAACGCTCATCAATATTTTGTATTTTCTTTCGCCAGGCAGGGAGCACTGTCGTCTGGGCAAAGTGACAGAGTCAAAGAAAGAATAAAAGGGTAAAATGTACAGTTTAAATGAGTTTTGAAATTATTGCAGAAGAAGAAGTAAAGTTGTAGTATTACTACTTTAGCCAATGTGATCAGTCACTTTTTGCACACTTAAGTGATTATTCCGTTGGAGTATTGGGCAAAAAATGTTATTTTTTATCCATTTACATTTAAATTTATTGACTCGTAAGTAAAATGTGTGAAGTGTGAAAATGAGTAAAGTGCGAGGGGTCTGAATTCACCACTGAAGCCGCTGTAATGCACATCAGAGTTTCTCCTTTGCCTCGTGATGCAAGTGGTGCGGTTTCAGAAGCTTTTCCTTTGTGATGAGAACCTAATTCAGGTGACATATTCAATACTTCAATACATAAAGTAAATTATCATTTTTTAAGTTCGTCTTTGCTCTACTGTAGTGCAAGTGCATTAGCTCAGAGTTAAATTCAAATAGAAGTGTGAGTATATTTTTTAAACTCCACTCTTTCCTTGCTATGTGACACAGGAAGGGTATTTTAAGCGTCTTGTTCACCTTGAAGCTAAAGTTGAAAACTTAAAGTGAGTTACTTGAAGACATAGAAACGAGCTGCAAATTGCACTGGTGTGGCTTCACCCAATGATGTCTGATTTGGTTTGTTGGCTGGAAGGTCCGTCTCTATAGGAGCTCCCATCATTGTTAAATAAACTGCAGTGTGTTAAAATGACACGTCAGTCTATTATCATCAGGGAAAGGAGCTATAAGAAGAGGAGGGGGAACGGTATAAAAAGGACAGTTTAAATAAATCCCTCTGGATATTGCAGTTCTCAGGAGTAAGTTCATGTCATTAGAGCCAGAACAGACAGTTGACATTGGTATCGTTGCTCCTCAGGATAGAGCAGTCTTGGTTATTTTATCTTGATAATGTCTTGTTTGGAATTTCAGAGACCCAGACTCAACTATCGACCGAATCCTCAAGGATTCTCAATCACCTTGAAACCTGTGTTGATTTTTATCTGGAATCTGTGATTCTATTGCTCTTTGTAATTTGTCATCCAGGTAGTTTTAATGAGAAGCAAGGAGAGTACGGCGCGCTCTAAATTAAGTCTGTAAGTTTATTATAGCTCATGTAAGGAGGTTAGTCAGGGCGCTGTGTTTCAGGGAAGACAACCTGCTGATGCTTACACAGGTGCATAACATTAATGTTTGTAGTTTTCCCTATGCAATTATATCAGTGTATGTACTAAATCCACCAATATTGCGTGAATGATATGCAAAGAAAATCATATTGCGATTAATTTGGCAGATATTGCAATTTAAATATGAGACGTGGTTTCACAGTGGTAATTTTTGAATTTTATTTTCACTGAAAAACATATAAAAATGATGATGTCATTTTTACTGGGTCTTGTACAAAACAAGCATTTTCTCTTACTGATGATTTGTAGGCTGGAGCATTTCTGTAGCACCACAATGCTTCATTGTTTTGAATATAAAGTGCTTGTATATAGAAAACTAATAAAATAAAAGACAATGATAAATGATCAAATAATCAAACAACCCCAAAACAGGGTGAGTGTGGACTTTTGAATATATATTCCAATTTATTAATGCGGAACTGAGGTACAGGTTATGGATTCAATAGTGTAATAAGGTAAACAAAGGTTATTTAATAAAGATTTTCTCAATATTAGGAAAAATAAAAGAGGAAGATAAGCAGCTTTAACACAGAAGAGGTCAAGAGTAAATGAATAGTTGAGGCAGTGTTTCTGTTTGCTGAGCCCACAGTGTTTAATAAGGACTATTTGATGAAGTCCTTCCCTGAGGAAAGAGACACTGACATAATCTATGTCAAAGTGTTTTATTAATTCAAAAGCAATGACACAAGTTATGCATTAAGTCCTGTGTCTTCCTTTATAGCAAAATACAATATTATAATATATTCCAAACTGATGCTGAACCTTGGAAAACAAAACATAATATGGAAAATTTTCAATCCTTCACTCTACACTTCTACTAAAGGGATATTTAGAAGAACTACATGATGAACTTTAGGAACTAATATACAGTGTTTTTAAATGCTCTTTACAATCTTATTCCTAAAGCAAATCATCATTCTTTTTTTATATGCTCTTTGTATTGTATTGGAAAATATGCTTCTTCTATTTTATATCAGAAAAAATATTGCGGAAAAGAAGCCATGAAAAAAAAGAATCATAGCTTGCAAACCCCAAACAGTTTTTAGTTTGTCTAGAAGTCTTAAAAATACATCATTGCCAACTGCTGTGTAATAACCAAACAGCCCTGAACATTTCTTGTATATTAACAAACACATCTGAATAAAGCAAACACACAGTCTCATTAGGTTGATCAAATCAGTCAATTAAAGAAAACATCTCAGATGCCCCCTCATATCACAGTTGTCTTTTAATTTAAATCATAAATACAAAACAAAGAAACATCCAAGCTGCACTAGTTTGTTCCGTAGTACATAATATAAGCCACTATTTTACTTGTATTGATTAAACCTAGCAACTGATTTATTTTGATTGGGAAACAGCCAAGAGGAGATGGGTCAGAAAAGTATCAGAGCACTAAAATGCCACAGTTTGAGATGACTACAGGAGATGATGAAATGAGGAAACAATGAGAACATCTTATCAAAACATGAACGTGACATATTGTAGTAGGATGGGCTGTGGCAGTTTCCCTGAGCTCCGGTTCAGTGAGTCTATTCAGCCGGATTGTAAAGGCAGTTGTTTAAAAAGGGCGGGGTTTAAGGGTTGTAAAACAAAAGAATATAAAGACGTGCAAGTTCTAACATTTCTGTTCCACACAACAACATTCCTGCACAAAAGTTTGTAGGTGTTCTGTAAATACACATAGCTGCATGTGTAGACCTGGTGCTTTTGGACTAACAATGGGGCTTTGATACTCACCCACAGAATCAAAATATACAGTAGCTGTTCAAGCAAGAATACCTGGATATACCATGTACAGAAATACGTTTTTACTGTGTGCTGTTTACATTTTCTTTAGTAAACGCTCTAAATTCTAAATGTAAAAAATATATCTGAACAGTGAAGAAAAAATTACTAACATATATTGCATATCTTTTAATATATGTAAATATATTACAATATAATATTTTTAATTATAGGGTATAAGAAAGTGAACCTTGGAGAAAATTGTACAGCCGCAGTGTCATAAACATATATAGATATGACATAAGTAAAGAAAAACAGACCTGAATCTGGATTAAACTTTTACATTCAGTTTAGCTTCAGGATAAAAAGCAGATGAAAGTTACTGTAACCCCAAAACTTCATGTAGACAGCTTTTGTGCAGTTACATCTTTGGTAAATAAAAATAAACTGCTATATACTGCAGAAGGCTACACATTTTTTTATTTCACTCCTGAATGTAACATGTCACTACTTTATAAAATAACTGAATTAATATCAACTTTGTAACTTTTTACAAGTGCTATGTAAATAATGTTAGTAGGTAGTTTAATGCACTAAGTTTGGTTTAAGAAACAAGTAAAGCTACAAATACAAATCCAGACAACACAGTAGTATCGTCTGAGTTCATCTCCAACATGCATCAGTTTCCCTTCTTTCTGTTTTCATAAAAGGCTTTAGTGAGGACTGTGTGTAACAAATCTGGATTGCTCTTGCCTTAGATGACCTGATTCAGTCCTCTGTGGCAGTAACTGTCCTGCAGAGGTCCATCTCTAGAACGACCTGCTGTTTTTTCAGGCGTACACTGACTGTCGAGAACATCCTGTCCTTTCCGCTGTAATGTTTGGAACATTGTTTAACTAATTTTGCAGTCACACCTTTAGCTCTTGCACATTGTCATGTATCCAACCCTGACCTTTCTGGCAGGAATGGACCCAATTATTTAAATAAAACTTCACTTTAGAGGTATGTTTGGCAAATCAAAGGTGCAATCATGTTATAGACTAGCTTGTTAGTTTGATTTGACATTCTCTTCCACACAAAGAAAATGATCACGAGGTCTGACAAGCACAACTCAAGATTAAGTTCAACAGAACAAACTCAAAAAGGCTGTTTTTGTTTTGCCTTAAATCTCACACCGCGTTCATTACAGAAGTTTTTCAAACTCTGACCCCATTCATCACCCGGCTGACAACTGTGTATTTACCAAGCTACAATAACACAGGCTAAAGCTACGTCAGTAATGGTGTCACCCTCAGCAAACATGGAACAAACGTAAAGCAGTAGATCAAAGTGACACAATCAGTCCTGGCCCACAGGGTTATTTATGAGATAACAGATAAATCTTTTGGTAATAAGATTGTGGATCAGGAACTAATTGCGCTCTGGAAGAAAAAGAAAACACTTAGGTTTTACAGTTACAACAGTAGAAAGGTGACTGGCATTTATATGTGAAATGACCTGGTATGAAAACATTTGTACAGTATAGGCACTGAATAGGCATCTGTCAAGAAACTGCAGTTTTAAATATATGAAGGCTGCAAAATGCAAAGTAACAGAAATGTGTTTGTCTGTCTCCCATCGCTGATAATTTATTGCTTAAAAGCTTTGTAAACATGACCAAGGCTTTCTCACTGGAAAAAACCCAAACTTTTCCCTTCATTATTGCTCCTATGAGAGAAAACTGCATTATAGGTACATTCATGTTCAGGTACAGTCTGGCTAATTCTTATAAAATAAATATTTTAAAGATAATATGGAATTTTTCACCTGTGATTACTGCGATAGAAAGATTGCATATATTGATTTTAACAGCAAGACCTTTCAAATGATTAATCATGACGCTTCAAACTAAACTGAATCTTAAATGAATTCCCCTCAAAGCACACACCCCAGCCTACAGCACATATTATTATGTGAACTCCACAATTTAGGACTGCATGAAAGAATATTTAATTTCAGTAAACTATAGTCCTTAACTAGATAAATTTGTTGCCTCTCTGCGTTTGAATATTGTAGGAACATTAATAGTGGAATAAAAAATTTTCATTATTCCTAATCAAGATGGCTCTAAATAACCCTGTGTATGGTGTATTTCTGGATGACTGTGCAAAAAATTTCTATAAGGAGGACTTTAATCTTTTAGCGTTTAACATGGTGAAGCAGTATTAAATAAAGAATTGTCTACTGAAGTTCTTCCTTTGTGTAACTGTCCTGCATCTCTTCTTTGTAACTGCTGCTACCACTGTAGCATTATAAGGCACATAGGCAACAATGAATTTTGTCATCATGTGAGTTGTACACTGCATATATGTAAACATAGATATTTGGACAGATAGATTATCTCCTTAGCATTTGGTGTCACAGTCTCCATTAGGAGCAGAGAGGCTTTGGACGTAGCGGACGGCGTCTGCGATGGTAAAGAATACAATGCTGTTCTCACCTCCATCACCTCCTTTGATGTCGGGGTAGTATCCCCCTCTTTCCAGAGTGTCCAGTAGTGAGCTATTACACTGGGCCAGGACAACCTTGACCCCAAGTTCTCCATAATCTTTGCGGACTTCTTTCAGAGCATTCACTCCAGCGGTATCTAGAAACAAGATGGCACTGCAGTCTATCACTATGCTGTGCAAGCTACGAGATTTCTCGTCAAGCATCAAGTTTACAGTCGCAGTAGCTTCAACATCCTCATCTTCACAGGCATTCTTCCCCTCTGACTTCATATTTGGATCTTTTGCAACCTCTTTCTGCTGTTTGCTCTTCTTCTTCTTGAACTTTAAGTGTCGTGTTTTCTCCTTCACAGGGTCGAGCCCTACGCGCTTGTAGAGGGATCTTTTGAACAAGCTCTGGTTGGCGTAATAGATCGGAGCCTCGTATCTGAAAACAGCCACTCCTGGATGCGTCTGAAGGCCGCGGTAAGATGACAGGTCCTCGTAATGCTCCTTGGTTGCAGCCCGGCCCAGCTCCAGGACCTGGACTTGCTGGGTTCGGCCTAGTACGCAGAAGGCTGACACCAAAACCCCCACGAGGAGACCCAGCTCCGTGTTGACCAGCGACGAGGTCAGCATGGTGATCAGCCAGATGGAGGTATCGCCCCGATTGGCACGCCACATGCGGGGAATGTCGGTGAACTTTCGTAGAGCACCACGGAGGTTGACCACGATGATGACGGCAAGTACACACCTGGGCAGAAGAAGGAAAGGGCAAAGGTTAAGAGAGTCACTTTAGTTGTGTTCAAGGAATAAAGCAATCAGTGCCCTGATGAGTGTAGGCTGTTTTAAGTTGCTTAAAAAACTTGAGTCCTCATTTCATACAGATTTTTAAATTTTCTGGTGTGTAACTGAGACTTTAATCGTTTGCCATTCAGTTTTTTTATCTTAGATTTTTTGAAAGCATAAAGACTGAGGGGCAAAGGTCGAGACAGAATCAGCTGAAGAGACCCACAGGCTATACAAATAAAGAGAGAGGGACTAGGGGTGGGGGTGGGGGGGTAGTAAAAGTGAAGAACAAAGAAAAAACTATCTGTCCTCAGCAGATGTATGACATTATTGATGAAGACATTCCATATGATCAGTGAAGCAGTGAGCGTCTGTAGATGTGTACGTGGGTGTCACACCAGCATAGAAACAAATCATTACCAATCGTCAGCCTCAGTCACAATAAACAGACAGTGATCAATGCTCACCCAAGACTCGACACATTTCCCAGTGTGTGTGTGAAATCCCATTCATCTTTAAAAATGGCAATTAACTCATTTGTTTTATTAATTTCTGTTTCTGCTCTTTCCTCCTCGTTATCCCATAATCATGTCTTGTAATATTAGAATAGGAATTAAAGCTTTTTTCAGTGATTTGTATCTTTGCTGAAGTGTTGTTGCCTTAAGATATTTGAACAGGCAGCCGCTGCAGAGAGAGAACCAGCAGAGTCAGCATTAACCCTGAACTATAACCACAGGTTATCAGTGTTTGTTTAAGTTTACCCTTGAAAAAAAAGAGAAAAAGATAGGAACTGCAAGCAAATGTTTAAGTACTCCTATAAATTAGAACAAATTCCTAGTAATTCCTAGTACAAACAGGAACATTGGAATATATGAAACTTATTTGAACTCATCTGAAGCAGAAAAAAAAAAAATGTTTTCTAATTTGATAAAGCTCAACCCCCAAATTATATATTATATTATATATATCTTTTTTTTTTTTTAAACTTTATCAACGTGGACACACAAATTGATGTTAGCTCCAAAACTTTGACTGGGTCTCAGTTGCATGTTGCTGGTGATGGATGTTTCACAGGTCTAAGAAATTCAGGGTTTATTTTTTCTCAGACTAGACAGACAGGACTGTTAAATGTGCAACTGTAACATTAACAAGTAAAAATGTTAATGATAAGAACATGCATGATGTCATTCAGGCAATCAGAATTAATTACCTACTGATTAGAAAATTAGGAAGACCCTTAAATTGATTACTTGTTAAGATTTTGGTATGCTTACTTCTGAAGGGAATAGAAGAGCGGTGCGATAACTAGAAGCACCAGCAGCAGGATGAGGGCGCTGACCAGCCCTGACACTTGAGTTTGGCACCCTGTTGACTCCTTGACGAGGGTCTTTGTCAGAGCAGCACTGGTGGAGAAGCAGCGGAAAAATGATGGCAGGATGTTGCAGAAGCCGATGGCGTACATCTCCTGGTTGGCGTCCACTGTGTAGCCGTGCTTCTTGGCGAACATTTCTGACAGTGACACGGTGATGGCGAATCCCACGATGGCGATGGAGAAGGCGTCAACAGCCACGTTAGGAATCAGAGACCATAAGGGCAACTGGGGAGGGAGGAAGCCTGTGGGGATGTCGCCGGCCACACTGGACCCATACTCTGTGTTGAAGTGGCCAAAGTGAGAAGCCAGTGTCGCAATTATCACCACAAAGAGTTCAAAAGGAATTGGGGCCTGAAAGGAAAAGAAGAAAAATCAGCACACAAGACAAAACATTTATGATCACAGTAGTGGACCCAAGAGTGGTAATTCTCATTATACACATAATACAGAATTGTCAGACATTATAGAAATCAAGAGCCATTTTGTTAATCTAACATCCTTACAGTTAGCAGAATAAAATTAAATAAAGTTTGGCCCTGATGTTGGTGGAAAAGGCAATTGTTTCATAAATTGAAAAGGTTTTTCTAGTATATGGTGGCATTTTTAGGACATCTCGAACTCGGCTCGTCAGGCTTAGCTCAACACCCCACAGCTTTGTTTGTGCTTTGTCAGTTTTACCTGCACTTTTGCCTCAACCTCAACTCTATGCTCAACTATGCTTTGACCTGCTACCATTAGCATGCCAACATTAGCGATACAGCCAGCACAGGTCAATCAATAGTTGGCGATTTACTTAACTACAGTATTACAGGGGTCAAAAATAGACCATAAAATAATGGAGAAAATGCTAAACTTACTATGACCAACTATACACAGTACAATACATATATATTTTGCAACAGAACAGGTCCCTGACCTTTATGCTTTTTGTGATTGGTTGCTTGTAATTTTGGTGACTAAAAAAAGGCAGTATTTACAGATGATTGAAGCTGTATTTATATTTTTAACACTACTAAAATAAACTAATCTGCAGTTTGTCTTTACCTTTAGCTTGGCTTTGAAGCGATCATTGAGCTCCTTGGTAGGTATCAGTACAAGCAAACACACCAAACTGGTCACCAGGTCACAAATGTTTGTGTTCCCCAGGTTGGTGAGGAGGCTGTACCAGGTCTTGAATAGAGTGAACCAACCCTGGGGCCTGGGGATCTTCAGACCCAGAAGGTACTTGAACTGGGAAGTGAGGATGGTCAGGGAGGCTCCTGTAGCGAAGCCACTGAGAAGGGAGTCAGAGAGGTAGACGGAGACGAAGCCTACCTGGAAAATGCCCATGAGCACCTGAGAGAAAGTTAAGCAGGAGTAAATAAGCAGGTTCTAAATTATGGAGGAAGTAAATCTAAGTCAACAATTTATCAAACTATAACGTAATACATACATTTACACTTGAGATATTTGTTATTTCTTAGTTTACCAATGTCACGAACTGTAACTGAGCTGCCTTGATACCATACACTGATAACAGATTTGTCCATGGAGAACAACAGAAGCATTTACTCAGATTAGCATGTGATCATTTCAGTTTGTCAAGGCCATAAACCTGCCCCTGCTCACTTACCTGGTAAACCCCAGCGGTAAAGGTAACTGTGGCTCCCACTGTGATCGCATAGCAGCTTCTGTCACATCCCACCTCAACGCTGCCATTCCCCGGGCCAGCCAGCAGGATGGCACTGTTGTTACTACTGGTGATGCTGCTCTCTGTTAGGTATCCTGCCAAAGCCAACTCCCTGTCCACAACCTGGCCCACAAGCAGACAGAGCACCCCAAAAATCCCCACTGAGATGTGTCTGGAAGTGCCTAAGAGGGCGTAGATGATGGAGGAGAAGAAAGAAGTGTAGAGACCATATATAGGGTCCTGACTGGCCAATAAGGAGTAAGCTATAGACTGTGGGACCAAAAGGATTCCAACAATTAGTCCTGACATGGCATCGCCCAGAATCCAGTCCCTGAGCTTGTAGCGTGGCAGCCATTTCAGAATTGGGAAAAAGCCCAGTATCTTGGATTTAGCCTTCTTTGGGGTGCACGAGCAGTGTTTCTTCAACCGACGCAACGCAGCGGTTCGACAGGATTTTCCCTTCTCTTTCTCCACTCTTTCCAGAATGAGAGGCTGCTGCTGGTCACTCTCTGCTCCATCTTCTGCTGCTGTACAGCAGTCACTGCCATGAGTCATGATCGAGCCCCTGTTGTGGAAAATAGTTTTGTTTATGTAAGTTGTCAAACCAAAATTATCTCAAACAACGACTTATTGCTGCGTGCCCAATATATGGCACTTTAACAAAAAATGATATCTATGTATATTCTGGGGGAGTAAGGATTCTGAAACTGAGACTGCAGTTTGGTTATCCCTCCCTAAAATGAACAAAACAGAAAAAATTAATTATGAACCAAACTGTGGTTTGAAACCACCACATTTTTTGCCTTTGTTATGATAGTGAAGTGGTGAGAGAGACAGGAAAATGAGGGGAGAGAGAGATAGGATTGATATGCAACAAAGAGCCTGGGCCAGATTTGAAGGGCCTCTGCAGCAAAGACTCAGTCTGGTACTCGCTCTACCAGGTGATCTACTGGGGCGATCCCAACTCATTAGTTCTTATGCATATTGTAAAATGTTCCCCTGGCTATCGTAATGACCACGAACAACACTTGAGAAGCAGTGTGGAGAGAGGTGGAGGGTGAGAGTGAAGCGCTATCAAATGTCGGGTCAGTTCCTGTGGGCCTGACTGCATATTTCTGACATTTTGCTGAGGCCAAGAAATATTTCTTCCTCTTTGTGCTATGTCACACTACAGATAGGACACTTCTTCTAATTCATACAGTTCAGCTTACACATTTAGTGGCCCTTAGACAGAAAGGGCCACTACTGATTATTACCAGTGCTGATATCTACCAAACTGTGTTATGTACATTAATCCCAGTGTGTAGCTTTGATCATCTATGATCATTATATAACAGGCTTGAGCTACTTAGTGACTGGATATTTACTTATAGTGAATTTATTATAGACTACCTTTAATTTTAATTGATCATGCTGTGTGGTATTTTTAATGAACTTGCATTTGGTCATTTTAGGAAGTCAAACATCTATAGAAGTGTAGGTTAAAGCTGGGCTCATGGATGAATTGGAAATCAATTGCTTATATAATGTAAGTTGCAAACAAAACTTTCACCTTTCAACCCAACTGATCATAGCTAAGAAGACGTCTCTTATCGTGCAAAAATTGCCAAAAATGCTTATTGTGATCCCAACTAACAATATGTGTGGCGTGTAATAGCGATTTAATAGTCTCTTTATATCACCATGATACTCCTACAAAGGATTCCGCCGACTTATTTATAGTATTTGAGGCTTTCTCAAAATTATAACGTTAATAGGATTACAGTAACGTTAACTTGCTCCGTTTTCCATGAGGAGGCATGTGTAGTGGCGTTAATGAGATTATTGCTCATGTCTACGGGCTGTTTAAATGCTGCCAGTCAATACTGGGAAGCAGAGTAGCGTCACTTTGTGAACTGAGGAAACATATAAAAAATTTAACTACGACACTGCTAAATTGTAATATTCACAATAGCTTTTAAATGACATTAATTTCCTTAACGTGTCTAGTTTGAGGAGCTGGGTCAGGCCAGAAGCTGCCAACGCTAACTTAGCGTGGAGATGAATGAGCACCATTGTAAACAAGTTGTCAACGTGGACACCGGTTGAAACTTTAGCTAAACTTAAGTATTGTAACGTGACAGTTTGCTGCTGCTTGTACGGGAACAAAACAGTGTTTTAAATTTGCTAAGTTACTCACCTGAGCTCGAATCAGTCACTTTTACGAAGTTAATCTGAGGTTGTGTTCATACTGTCGACTTTCACTCTGCCTGAAATTCATTTTACACTAGTTGGTAGATCCGTGCGTAATGACGTTTCATGGAGCGCGTGGGCAACGTCACATGACCTGTCGAGCCAAAGATAGTCTATGTCTGGAGAGGAATCACTTCGTAGGAAAAACTAAGACACCACGTAATAATAATAAAACAATGTATCAATTAAGGAAAATAATAATGCAGAATTTATGGCAAATTAAGTTACTTGGTGTGAGTTTTATAGTGAAATAACAAGGAGGTAATTTATACTCTAACATCCAGGCACAAACTTTCCAGAACACACAGTCTCTTCATAAACATTTTTGAGAGTTTATTTAAATTCCTAAGCAGTGTCAGATATCGCAACTTTTCCATTTTCGTGGTTGATTGACTCAAAGCCTAAAACAAAGTAATACTTGTGGAAAACTGGAGAATATAGAAATATTTTTAATCTAATGACGTGTCAATTCATAGTTGGTCAAAAAGAAACTGTCCCCCACCCTGATGATCAAAAACTTCTCCAAAAATGATAAATTGCAACATCGAACCTGCAGTGCAACATCCACATTTGTCATGCCGATGTTAGGTGTGGTGTATCCCAAAATAGTCTGTGCTCTCTTGCTCTGCAGCTCTCTGAACATACCTGCAATTGACACCACACATGTAAAACCAGCTGCATAGTTCGGACATTTTTTTATTTTCTTCTCTGAAATGATATTACTTCTGCTATTCTAGGTTTTTTTTAATTTTTATTTCTGTCTCATGTTCCTCAGAAAGGGTGTGAAGATGACTGATATCGGTGGTTCATCATCAGAGAGTGGAGAGACATGATACATTATGAGCTATAGGAGACGCATGTAAGTGTAATACTATGTTTTTGCAATGACCTAACCACCAATATTGAATCTCACAATATATATTTTACACACACCTCAGGGAGTTTCAGAAAGGGAGCTGTGTTGGCGAGTCTCTGTTCACTCACACTCACAGTTTTGCTGATATCTTACATGATGACAGCAGATTAACAGAGACAACATAGCTTGAAAAGTATCAAAACTACTTCTACACTTCTCCAGCCAATCCTTTATTTTAATCTGTACTCGATTTCTTCTTCTATGGATATCAGAAGAACTAAACTGTACTGCAAGAGTGCTTTGAGAAATTTCTATGAACAATTTATGCCAACAGGGATTGAGTATTTTATTCTGAAATGGCAGACTTTGGATAAAGTGTCACTATAATGTCTCCTGATATGGACACAGACATACTGTTATCTTATTGTCTGAAAACCTCAATGATGGGGGCCAACATCTTTTACAGTGAAATGGGGAAATGGAATGAGAAAATGCAATTTATAAACCTCTAGCTATAATCTGCATAGTCAAGCCATCTGAAATAACAACCACAAATCTAAGTTAGTTGTCTCACATGAAAGTACACACCATGGTCTTGAATTACAAAAAATGAAGTGATTTGTATTTAAACTCTTCTTATTGATTTTTAACCCATTTTTCTTTTGCGGTGTGCAAACTGTTGGGGGTCAGTTCACTAGGTTTGAAGTGTGTGTATTTCTGACTCTTGCGTGTGTATAATTAGAACTACATCCATATTAAATATGTCTTATCTGGTCCTCCTAATAAGCATTTTGGGTAGACAGAAAAAACATCCATACAAGTGGTTGATAAATGGCTAATGAGCAGAATATTTCAGTTCAACAGGCTATCTGCCATGAGTATTCATTCTCATGACACCGCATAAGAGCCCTTAAGTGTCAACAGTGTCTTGAAGTGAGACAGAGAAAGGAATCCCAGGTTATGTCAATAAACATGGGAAGGTATCATAATCCCAGCGCTGTAATTGGATGCAGGCTTATGTTCACACATGACCATTTAAAACCATCCTGGTAATCCCTTTTCTTTTCTCAGGCGCCTGCAGAGTTGGTTAGCAGGACAGAGGGATTATACACTTTACTGGAGACAATACAAGGACTTTAACAGGTAAGACTGCCTGCTTTTTATTTAAAAGAAAATCCATTAGATCTGTCGGACACACATGTAGGTCGTACATTATTATATGATAACATAATAACATTATATAGACATTAATATGCCTTATTATTATCATAACTTTATTGATAGATTTCTATGTGAAGAAGCTTGTACATGGCAACAGTATAACAGGAGTCAGGGAGGAAAAGTACTGAAATAACTCAACTCCACCCACCAGTAATTGCTAGGGATAGTTACGGACAATTTTTAGCAGGTCATACACAAGTGATCCTGTGTAGCAATGATTATCCCCTGACTCTGCAGCTCTGCTGAGCTTTTTAGCTTCTTTTAGTTCATTGTTTTGATTTTACAGCACATGTACTGTGTCAGTGCTCACTTCAGCCTCATATCCAGCTGCAGCAGGCAGCTCTTCTCACCAATAACTGAGAAACCCATTGTAAGCTACCTGTCCAGCACCAAGCTACATAAAACAAAGTTAGCAACCAGCTAAAAGAAAGTGGAACATTTAAAGAGGCAGACATTTTTCTCAGGAGGAGACAGAACCAGAGCTAAAAGAAGAGAGAATGTTGGACTTGCATTAAATTTGACTCATGGTGGATTTGGGTATTTTTCTGTTGTATCAGTTTAGGTTAAATGACTTGCAAAGTTGTAGTTCCTGTGCAATTGTTCAATGAAAGAAGACATTTTGTGTACAGTTTCCCCAACCAGACTTTTCCCTCTTTGGATTTTAACTGCTAATCAACCAGCCCAGAACATTAGTACCATCTGTTTTAAACTGTCAGAGTACATCCCCTTTCAGCAGCAGTCATGGTGGATGCAGCAGCAGCGGAGCAGTTCCTGGATGCCAACCCGCAATTCGCCAAGCAGTACTATGACATCAACTTCCGGCCTAAGGTTATCTCGGACCTGCTGGACAACAACCGAAAGGCGGCAGTGGACGTCGGCAAGTTTCATGAGCTGTCGACGGTGGAGGAAAGCGAAGTCCTCTTTGACTTGATGCGGGACATCCAGGACAACCTGCAGATGGAGAAGTCCATCTTCAACCTCATGAGACACCTCAGCTTCATGATGAGGGCTGACCGCATGAGCCTCTTCATGTACCGGCAGAGGAATGGTGTAGCTGAGCTGGCAACAAGGTGACTGGGGATTCTTTTAAGTTTTAAAAGAAGCTTTTTCTGCACGCATTTTCATATGAAAAGGGAAAATCAAAACTGGCCGGACACACACTCCACACTCTTACAGTCTCTTATACTATTTTAAAGTCACACTGCTTCCTCTTCCTAGTTCCATCTCCTCCACCTCACCGTTACCTGGTGAGGAAACATTTCTGAAACTTTGCCAGCACGGAGCACATTGCCTACATTTTCAGGCAAATCTTCAGGGAACCATATTTAATGGACACAGATGCTGCTTTTCACCAGCACACTGCTTCACATTCATACACTTCCAGCTTAATTAAATCAGAGAATGGTTGCTGAGTGTATCCCAGATTTGTACACTTTCTATTTATGCAGTTACACATTTTCATGCCCATGAAAGGAGCCCACTACAAACACACCTGTTAGTATCTCCATTGGTGATATTGAATGTAGTTGCTTTGCTTACGGGCACATTGATAAGTGTTGAGGAACATTTGCATTCCCTCTCTGTTTAACTTTTGTCTGAATGGCAGATTCCCTGTTTGAGTTGTAATTAAAAGAAAAAAACCTACTTCAGTTTCACAGCACATTATAATTTGATTGTCCTTATCTTTACCTGCAGGTTATTTAACGTCCATAAAGATGCAGCATTTGATGACTGTCTGGTGCCACCTGACAGTGAGATTGTTTACCCGTTGGATATGGGCATTGTGGGCCATGTGGCCTCCACCAAGAAGATGGTCAACATTCCTGACGTGTCTGAGGTAGATACACATGGTGTTTAATGTTCACCAGTAATGTGGCACTGATGCCTACAGATACTGATGTGGGCATCAGTGCCATGTTAGTAATACAAATATTCATTAAAAAAATCTTCCCACACATACATTTAATCGATAAATAGAGTAGAATGGGGCAAACTTCTTCCTCCCAATTCATTTTCTTTACTTTTGCCTCCTGTTGCAATTGAAAAATTGAATAGAAGCGTCCACAAATAAATACATGCACAATAAAATCAAGGAAAACCAAACCAAGAAACAAACGAGCCAAAAATAGAGTATATTCGTCTATATTTACTTTCAGTGGTGTAGGTCATCCCTCAATTATATCTTTTGATGATTATATCTTTTAAAGGAGCTATTTGTAAGTTTTTCTACTGCTACATAGGCAACATTAGCATTAGCAGCTTTTTACTGTACTTAGTTCAGCATCAAACTTCATTCCTTTACTCACCAACAGCTGTCTCCAGCTGTGGTAAGCAACGGCAATGTTAACTCTTGTCTCTATAACGTCTTTTCTTCTACTGAAGTTAGCACGCTAACCATCTAGCCCCGGCCCATGTCGTGACTTTCCGATAGCAACTCACGGTAGCCTCCAGTCTGCCCTGAAGATGTAACTGCTCTGAGGGTGTATTATAACCTCTTGTATTATAAAAACAATGACAGCCAAAGCTCTTTGTTCTGTGGCAGAGAAAACTTATTTAAAAGACATACAGTTAGACCCCACTGTAGATGTCTTCTTAAAGTGTATATTTATTTAGAGCATCTTAAATGGATGTATATATTTGTAATATGAAAGACCCATGTGGGAGTGAAACCCTGTCATCCTGTATATCTATAGCACACCAGTGCTTAAAAGAGGATTCATGTGCTACTCGTTAAAAGCTATTGAGTCATTAAATCGGTACAGCTCAGATGTAACATTTTTAAAGAATCCGAAAACCAGTTTGTTGATCTACAACTTCATCCAGCAAATAAATCCTTTCTGTAAAAATGAAACCATTTCTATATAAAATTGGTTCATTGCTCAGTAAACTTTTAATCCCTGTTTGCTGTAGTGTCAGAGCAAGTCCACTGTTGCTCTGCCTGTGTTTGACCACCAGAGGGCGACTTGACACCACAATGTCAACGCTGTTGCTAATTCCCTCCAACCAAAGCCAGCTCAATCTCATTATAGCCAATACCTTTGACATTTGAAAATGGCTGGCAAGCTTATTCCCATGTACACTTCAAGTTTGTCATGCTACTGCAGATCCACCACCTTCTCCTCCACCCCCTCCCCTCTCCCATTCTAGCAACTGTTATTGTAACATTTACACTCAGTAAGGCAGCAGCCCACTCCACATAACTGATGGATTACAAGCCCTCCTCTGTATCAGTTCAGTCACATCTTTTCATGGGAGATTAGAAAGCTCAGCTGCTGATGTACAAATGAAACAGACTCGTTTTTGATTGTTCCTGTTTGGTTTTTATCTGTTGGTTCTGCTGCCAGGCCGGCCTGGTGTGCCTTCACTGTGAGCCGTGCTGTTCAAACCTCCGTCCGTCACGCCGCAGTCTCACACAAATACATGAAAGCACGATGGGAAATGTGGCAACTGGAACGATATCAAAGCCTCCAAGCCTCAGTCTCCCCAGTCAGAGCGGAGGAACAGCTAATGTTTCCATATAATTGGTTGACTTTATGATGCTAATGCAGTGTGGATGGTTTTTCAGAGTAGTGCAGAGACTGGGAATCACTGTCTCTCTCTGTGCTCTATTTCCCAGTCCAATCCAGTGTAGGCCGGTCATCCAGTCAGGATTCTTGTAGGTATAAAGTAGGGATTATGTTTCACTGGGATTATGTAGTGAGCAACAGCTGGCCTCATTTCTCCCACTTCATCCATCCTTTCCTCCTTCAAAGTGAATTTAATAATCACACACAATACAGCGTAATGACTCCGACTGTTATTTGAGGTGTGGTTCCTCTGGACATGTGCGTGTGAGGAAGGTGCAGAGTGTCAAGCGGAGGATGTTGCAGATGAAGCCGGTTAATCTGTCCTGAATTAGAGCGATCCCAGATTATTCCCAGAGGTCAGGCAGGCCCTGAGCCATTTTCACAGACTCAGCACAATAACACACCTTTAATCTATCCTGTTACACTGTTGTTTCGCTTTATTTATTCTTTCATTTGGTGGAGTAGAAACACCCTGAAATCCACTTAACCAGTTAATGTGTAATAATCCTAGAGGCTATATTATCCAGAGAGGATTTTGTATTTTCATATTTATTATGTATGCATTTTTTTGGATACATGTATTTGCACGCATTATAAATTGATGAGTATTGATTTGACTGCTGAATCTCTAAACCCTAAAATTCTGACACCATCCTACAATGACAAATATTAAAGGTCAACAGGTCCACGGATAGTAGAGTTTGAATTTTGGAACATATGTGGTCATTTGACTTTTTCCCTGCAAAGCCCAGCTGGAATGTTAAATGATGAAGAACAGCCCAGATGAATAGTGTATATAAATAAATAATTTGTGTTTTTCTATATCAAAATACAACTTGTGCTTCTAAAGTGTAGAGCTGCTGTGTAAAGGTCAATGCAAAGGTTCAGCTGAGGATAACAAGCAGGATGAAGACCTCTCTCTGGGCTTTAGGGGGTCAAAGGTCACCCAATAATAAGCTGTCAAACTGCCCAGATCTTTGGAACAGGTTTGTTTGTAAAGCTCTTTCAGGCTGCAGTTGGAGCAGCTTCTGTATGGTGCTGATCCAGGATCAGCCTGGTCCCCCTCATAGTGATTTTCTCTTATGTGTCCTGCACTGTTACCGCATTTCAGATCAACCGCTATGTAGAGAGAAAAATCCGACTTAATGCCTAATGATATTATGACTGAAGGTGCAGGCTGAGAGTTGCTCACATCTCATTACTGATGCCTAAATTAAAAATATAAGATGACAAAAATGGCACAAAAATGGCACAAATATATATATCTGTAGCTGGGTAGAAGAAGAGGGTTTGAGATGCTGTTCAGGTTTCCTTGCTTTGCATGTCACAGCAGCAGTATTAAAATCTCTGGGGGTGGAGACTGAAAGTCGGAGATGATGCTAATGTCTTGATTTTGAGGAGTGAATTCCAGTGGGTGAGAGTGAGGTTTGTAAAAGAGGCAGATAAAATAGTAGAGCGATAATAATTTCCCTCTATTCTGCTCTGCATCATGCAATCTCTATAAAAGACTATAAATGATGTTACTCTGGCAAATTGCCCTGCCCTGACTTAGTGATTCCTAACCTGCACCTAAATTGTGTGTTTCTTGTTTTCAGCCTTACCCAAAGCAGGAAATAAGATCTGAACAAAAACTCAAACATTGCCTAACCTAAATCAAGGCTATCACCAATTCTGGTCCCCCAAGGGTTGTTCTCTGCAAGTTTTTGTTCCCTTTTTTTGCAGCTAATGAGCCGCTCTTCCTCTATTTCACCCTCAGAGGAACACAATTGATGACCCCTGCTGTACAGGAGGAGCAGTAGGTGGAGTGCAGCAGAGAGGGCCTTGAGTTTGTGGATAATTGAAGCCCTTGCTAGCAGCATTTATGGATAGAAGTGGTGTGTTCATCAGAACTGGCTCTGGGAGTTGTGAGAGCTGCAGGGGCAAAGAGTATGGTAATTAAATACAATCAAATCCTTTCTTTCTCCTTTCTCTTCATAGAACCCTCACTTCAGTGACTTTGTGGATGAGCTGACAGAGTATCAGACCAAGAACGTCCTCGCCATCCCAATCATGAACGGTAAAGACATGGTGGCCGTCATGATGGCCATCAACAAGTTGGACGGAACGCGCTTCAGTGCCAAGGATGAAGAGGTAACATCTAACACTGTCAAAACCTTCTTCAAAAAGCCTCGAAACAAGAAACAAGTGCATGCTTTAAAAATGGCAAAATGTGTGCTGTCTACACCTAAATATAATCAGTAGTTTTTAAGATATCCTGCTAAATAATAAATTGATAAACAGACAGTCACCACCAATCACCTGATTGTGCATTTAGATCTATGGGAAAGAATCAGTAAACAGGGTAGGACATTGTGGTCGAGAGTGCACATTTGATGACCGTGATGCTCGTGCATTATTACGATATGATATGTTGCTGACTGATGGCACAAAGGTAAAAGTTACTAACAAATTATGTCAAACTGAATATTGTTATGGTGGTCACCACTGCAATTAGAAAATGTTTTGAAGATGTAAATCAAATGCATTTCTCAGGATCAAACGTGTGCTGTTTTCTTTTAGACCCTAAACAAGTACCTGAACTTTGCCAACCTGATCCTGAGAGTTTTCCATCTGAGTTACCTGCACAACTGTGAGACCAGGAGGGGACAGGTGAGGCTGCAGAGCACGCAGCACTCCATCTATGCTCTCCTTTAGGATCTGAATTAACCTCGTTTCCTTTTAAGATTTAACTAAGCTGCTGAAAGTGTCCCCCCGTTTGACCCGATGCTTTTAGAATCAGTGTGAACAGTACAAAACTGCATTTTTCAACAAAAATAATGTGGATATGTGAAAAGAAGACAAAAATGAATATGCAAAGAAAGTGACATAAGCAATGTATCTGGTGTATTTGAGAAGATGCCCCAATTGAGTAAATTTGTGAAAGCACATAGTGTACAAACAATATGTTGGGAGCCAGTAAGAGTAACAGTCAGGATGAGGAGGAAGAATTCTGTTGTTTTCTCCTCTGCGGCGCAGGTGCTGCTGTGGTCGGCCAGCAAGGTGTTTGAAGAGCTGACGGACATAGAGAGGCAGTTCCACAAAGCCCTGTACACAGTCAGAGCTTTCCTCAACTGTGACCGCTACTCTGTGGGTCTGCTGGACATGACCAAGACCAAGGTGGGTTACCATAGATGCACACCCAGAGTCAGGGATAAGCTGGATAAGCTGGAAGACTAACAAAGCAACAAATAAAGAGGTCAGCAAGCAGCACTGCAATCCTATCTGTGCCAGGCTGATTTAGTGTCTTTGGTGCCTCGTTTTTACATTCATTTCCAGGTTATGGACCAGGTCACTTGAATAAAGCTTAAGCTTAAATAGTCAAAACACTTAATGTAAAAGCAGATTTGTGAGCAACAAGCAACGTTTGGGGCTTAGTTTTGGTTTTTAAATCTGTGCATGGGTTCAGGAAATGTAAAAACTGTACAGTATTTGAATCTGAAATAAATTTGAAATCCTAGAATAAAAGGAATTACTTTATATAACAATAAACCTTTACAAACTAAATGCACCCATTGCTCATCACATACGCACTGCTGTTTTTTAGTACTTCCACGCCAAATGAATTTTAATGAGAAGCATTTCTTTCTTTTTCTACTCATCTTTTGAGAAGAGATATATATTTCAGAAACTCCTCTGGGGTGTCTTTGTTTAATCTCCACAGTATCTTTGTCTCATTTTAGTTTTAGTGTCAGTGAACGAAATAATACTTCTGATCAGAACGTCTGATTATTGCCGTACTGTCCCTGTGTATTTGTGATAACCAACATGTCATGAATACTACTTATTGGCTGTAGCTGTCACCTAATTATAAGCAGCTGCCAGTTGATTCCTAACACCTGGCATCTGAGAACAAACACATGTTGTCTGTCTGCACAGATGGTTGTCTGGTAAAGATACTGGGTTTCATGAATAAAGCACTTAAGAATAAACAAAACTAGTAGATCAGCTTTAAGCCAGCATTTTGGAAACTGTGCACTTTGTGAAGACACAGGGAAAAAAATCATTACACGCTCCCTAAGAGGCTGCTGGCAATTAACATTTTCAGGCAGGATGGTGCTGTTGGATGGAACCTACAAAGTAAGTGCATCTAAATAATGAAACAACAGAAGTAGCCACATCAGCTGTGTTGTTCCACTCTAAATCTTCTGTTCTCTCTCTCCCTCTCTGTGTCTGTAGGAGTTCTTTGACCTGTGGCCCGTTTTGATGGGAGAGGTTCCACCATACGATGGACCCAAAACTCCTGATGGCAGGGTGAGGAAACATTCACCAATCCTACAACTACAGCTGTTACTACTGCTCCTACTACTGCTGCTAAACCCAGCATTTCTCATATTGAAGACTGTGATTAGTATTCTCAGTCAGTACCCTGATATTTACTCTGGTGCCATCGGGTAAAATGTCCCTCTGGCTATGGCTTATCCATGAGAAGATAACTAAGATTTATGGCAGAATTTTCATAAAGTGTGTAGTTTATTGGCCTACAGAGGATGAATCCTGTTTCTTTAGTGATTCTCTGACCTTTCTTCGAGCACCACCATCAGGCCACCAGTGAGGCTTTCTGACTTTTAGTTACCTCCACCAAGGAGGTTATATTTTCACCCCTGTCTTGTTTGTTTGTTGGTTGGTTCGATTGTTTGTCAGTAGGATTACACAAAAAGTACTGAACAGATTTGCACTTTATCAGCAGGTGGAGTGTTCACCGTCATCAGTATTTCACAACTTGATCATGAATTAAGACTTTTTTGTCCTAATTTTATATATATTAAGGTTTGTATATATATTAGTCTCAGGATACTTTTAGATAGTGAACTTAGAAAATAGGACATACCAACACAGTAAATAACTATTAAATGTTCTCCCTTTATTCAGAGTCACTGTTGTCATACTATATGACCTGTTCAAATAAAATATATTGTCCACATAATGTCCCTCTAATGTTTATGTTGTGTGTCTTCTAAAGGAAATTATCTTCTACAAACTGATCGACTACATCCTCCACGGCAAAGAGGACATCAAAGTCATACCGTGAGTCACAGCACAGATCTAGTTTAAGGTGTTTGGAGAGGTGATTATTAAAGGTGAGGAGGGACATGCTGGGACCATGTTGGAAAAAGAAACTGCAATGTCATATCCTCCTCACAGTCAAAAAAAATACCAGACAATCTACATCATGGCTAATAAAAGAGTAAAAAAAATACAATTTCTGACACTTGGCATAACAGAGAATAGAGCCATTTAATTTTTTATGAGCAAATAAAGTCTATTATCAAACATGGCTGCTGGTTTAAATATTAATAATCATCCAAACATTTCATACAGAATAATCCTGACAGTCCCACCTGTGTAAACAAAAAGTTGTACAAGTTATTTAATCCTGGGAGCATCAAATTAATACTGACACTGACTACAAATTGCATGATTATTTTACTTCCTGTTGTTGTGAAAGATGATGATAATGAATAAATGTTATGATTGTTGTGGCTTGTTTGTCCACAGGAGTCCTCCAGCAGATCACTGGGCCCTGATAAGCGGTTTACCCACCTACGTTGCCGAGACTGGACTGGTCTGTGTCTGTCCTGTCCTCTTCCTTTGTTTGAAGTTTATTTGAGATTTATTTAAAATGTCAGAGCAATGTCCTGAAGTGAGTGTTAACGCTGCAAGATTATCCCAGCACCGTGACGACATCGTGAATAACGAATACAATCACATTAATTAAGGAGCGAAAAGTAAAACCCCCAAAAAAGTTCCCATTTGTAAACTTTGTCAGGTGTTGGGTTTCAAAACTGAACTTCACAACCGTACTCTCCATCGTGGTGTTCATGACGCACAAAAGCCCAGCAAGCTAAATATTTCTATAAATAATTGGTTCCATGACACGGACACTGACACTGGTTCAGATGTGTCATGTTTCGGCTCACAGAGGAAAATTCAGACCGCTGAGATTTGAATTGTAAAATTCAAAGCTGTTGACTTCTGCTTAAATTAAAGGAAGATTCCATATGTCATCTTTAAGTTTGTGCTAATGGCCATCAGAACTGTGCTTCGTGAGCGGCTTCGAGCTGTAGCAGCATACTTCATCATTCTTCCTCCTCGGTCTTGTGTATGTGTAACTTGTGTCTGCCAGACAGGTTTTCTAAGGTTACTGTGAGGAAAGGCCTTAAATCAAGGCAGATGAGGGCGAGAAGTATAATCAGATTTAAATTTAAAGCATCAAGGTGTCACATTTACATTCTTAACTTACAATGAGATACTGAAGGACACTTTGGCAGGTCACGTGGACTCACCATGATTGTTGAAGGTATCGAACATGTGACCTTTCTACAAGAGGCTCCACCACCCGGGAGCCATAACATGCATGAATTAAACAACAAATGAATAATGAATGAACAGTCAGCAGGTTGAATACGAACAGTGGCAGCTCTGTTCAGCAGGGGAGAGATAAACTTTAAATGTAGTAATAACAACAACCTTTTTTTTGGTCCATTTTACAGCAGATTTTAACACAGTGGAGCAGAAATCCCAACACAAGGGCTGTTTGGGACTTTAGATGTCAGTGTGAAGAATTTACAGATTTTAATCAAAAACACTGAGCAGCATATTCAGCATGTTCAGATTTACTACCTGTGGCATGTGCAGGGAGTTCGATCAACTCCTCTTGCGTGGAGACCGACAACAGCCAAACAATAAAAACTAAAGTAATGATAATGCATATAGTACCTCTTAAAGTTAAAGGCTTTGAGGAAAACTGTGCTACAACCAAGCAGCTTCCTCCAGGGCTAAGGATCAAGGTCAACGTAGCAGTGCCAAAAACTGCAGTTCCTCAAATGACCACTTGAAGCTTCAAATAGAGTCAATCCCCATAGACAATTTCCTCCTTCATGACAACTGTGAAGGGGTGAAGTTTAACAATCAACTCACCTGTTTGAATTTTATTAAGGCTTAAAGTTCTGCATAATAGAGGGCGTGGCCGCTTTGAGTGACAGGTGGGTCAGGTGGTTTTCCACAGCAAAAACTTGGCAATCTGGAAAAGTGCTTGCAAATATCACCATATCAATTATCTAAACTGTGCAACGTAACATAAACATTTTAATTTGGCAGCATGGACAGTGTTTCTCTGAAACTGATACCAAAATGTTTCTGAAGAAAGTATTTAGTTTGTGGAGCTTGCTGGCAACATTATGCAACATGTTGGGACGTACAGCACTACATTTACCTTAAAAACTTAATTTTTTTTTTTTGTTAAACACACTAGTTACTCTGCTGTGTAACGCCACAAGAAGCTTGTACATTGTCAGATTTAGTCCAGTATATTAATGGACCTTGTATGGTGACATTTTGGGTGTTTTTTTACAATCGGTGGACGTGTCTGGATTCAACCAAAACCTGTAGTTCTGAAGAAATTCTCCTTAATTCTGCTCATCTCTTGCTCTGACTTTAAGAGAACAACTTTCTCCTCTGCTGTGCAGGACTCTGTAAAACCAATGTCCTCTAAAAAATTTCAGCATATCTTTATAGGAATCTGTGGGTGGTCAGACGAGCAGAACGCCATTAGGCCTTATTACACAGTTGTCAGTGTGCACACCGTTGTGGAAATGAAAAGTGCTCAGCCACACGCTGCTGTGATGTATAATTGTAATTTCTGCAGCCAATGTAATTAATTACAGCACGCTTTTCCCAAACCACTGAGCCCGCCGCTGCTCGTCTGTCTATCCCTCCTTCTGCTTCAGCCCGTCTGTGCTCTTCCTGTCCTTCCATTGTCTTTGCTGCTTGTCATTTTTCAACTCCACATCATCTTCCCACGCTCCTCTCCTCCTTTCTTCTTCTTCTTCTTCTTCTTTCTACATCATGTAAAATGTGAAAACTTAATTTCTCCACAGAGTCACCTTTTCATAAGTCGAGTGAAAAAGACATGTCAGATTGACACTAATGCTTTTGGATGCAAATTGATTTAAACTGTGAAGCATTCAAACTTTGTCAGCTTCTGATAGTAACATATGAACATGTGGTGCTTCAAGCCAAGTGAGGACATGAGAAGTTTGAGAGTTTTATCTCTTATTTGATCTAGACATTTTCATGTTGTTATTCTGTCTAAACCTGACCTTTTCATATTTTGGTAATCCTTACAGATTACACTGGCAATTAATTCACAGAATAAACCACATGATTTTTTTCTTTACCCCAAAACCAGAATCACCCCCCCCCGTCACTTTATAACATAATCATCCTCAACTTTTTTCTCTCTTCCCTTTTTCAACAGATTTGTAACATAATGAACGCAGCAGAGGATGAAACTTTTGCATTCCAGGTAAGATGACTGCAACTTTTTTTCTTTATGGAAGCCCTGGTTAAGAGACAAATCATTTTTCCGCCGTATGGTACTGACTCAACTCCACTCCACTCGCTTTTGGTGCCATATGGTGGTGTTGTTACTATAGTGATGACAAAGCTATTGTGACATCATCTTCAATGCGACACACACATGAACAATGGAGGACATTGAAAGGATACCAAACATTTGCAAAAAGAACCAGGTACCAGTTCCTATCCATAACTTTTACCCAAAGGAAAACCAAAAAAGTAGAGTTGAGTGGAGTCGAGCCGGTACCATGCAGCTGAGAAGAGCCAGTCGAACAGCAACAAACAGCTCAGCAACACAAGTTTAAGCCAAAACTTGCAGAACAAGACCCCAAATCAAAAGAAAACAGTTATAGAATATTAAGTTACCCAGTAGAACGTGAAGCATCTATTTTTCCAGAAACATAAGGGACTGAAGATCAACGGCTTAATTTGTTTGCAACACAGTTGATTGTGTTTACTATGAAAAACACTGCATGAATGATTTGTGAAAAGAGGGAACGGAAACTAAAACTTTTATTTTTGCCAGGAAAGTTACAAACAACTGACTTTCAAAACTTATTTTTAAGCTTTCTGACACGGTCAATATGTCTCAATCCTCTATAGACGTGAGTACAAAATGTTGGTTGGCTAATTAGTCACTTACTACTGCAGTTTATTAAAATCTTGATGCATTGCTTCCAAATTTAATGAATATGCAGGTAAATGAAAAATGTCCTAATTATCTGCTGCAAGATGAATAGTTGTAATATACATTTACATTTATTCACTTGGCAGAAGCTTTGGTCCAAAGCAAAGTACAAATATGACCATACACAGATGGTATCGCATTATTCTGACTCGTATTATTATTATTATTATTATTATTTATTTATTACACTTTTAATTATCTAGGAAAGAATACATCCAGTTCACCCCAGCCTCACAGTCATATATTTATGCAGCTTAACACCTATAGTTGCTGTGAGAGAGGAGAGCAGTTTGGCTCATCTTCATCTGTGATCAGATCTTCATGTAAAGAACTAAATGACATCAACATTTTTCAGTCAGATTACAGTAACTGCATTTGCGCTTGAGTGATGGGAATAAAATGGAGCTGAGAGTATATGTGAAATAATGAAGTTAGCTATATAATGGTCCCTCTCGTGTCATAAAAGACCACCAGAGAACAATCATAAAGAACGATTGTAATGTCCTCTGTGAATAAATGATATGTCCCACATTCTCTGCTCTCCTCAGTTTAAATTGGTTTCCTGAAGGCTACTAAGCTCCCGATGTATTTATCTTTATTGTACTTAGTTTCTGATACAGTGCTAGCCAATGTACCTGCTCATGTACCTGTGGCCAGTATACCTGCTCATACATTCACCCTGTTTCAGAACTGCTGACAGCGAGTGTCTGAATGTTACCGGGACGACCCACCATTATGTCCTCTTACACAGTTTGAGGTTGAGTTATGTTGCTATTATGTGTTGTAATTTTCCTCATGTAGCCACTTTCCTCCAACCTGCCTTATGCAAATCTGATTCATCAGGGTTTCCCTACATTTCCCAGAAGGCTTTGAAACAGTTTTTTGTACAGTGGTAAGATCCATCAGAGAAAGGGTCACCCTTTAATGAAAAACCCCCTATTATTATCTCTGTGACTGTACATGATTATCTCTGTTTCTTCTTGCATGGCTGTTGAAAGTTGGTAGAAAATGGCACTTTGCTGTTTTTACTGCTTCTGCTCTTCTATTTTTTTTCCAGTTACTTTATACTTTGCTTTTATAAGAACCTGTAAAGCACTCTGAACTACATTTGAATGGAAATGGTGCAACAAAAAGGACAACATTTTCCATCATCAGACTCCATTTAGCTGCTTTAAATAACTCAACTTTGGATCATTACATGATGTTTTGCCAGACGTCCATTCATGGTGAATCGTGCAATAAACTACTATATATTTTTTAATCCAAGAATATCCTGTTATGTTTTCCAACTCTGATGAAGCTAAAGGGCTGCATTAGTTCACCAAGCATCCATTTAAAAAGCGTTAGACTCCAACAACACTTGCAGCAGCAGTATGTTGAGATTTTAGGGGCAGTGAGCAGGTGAATTATTGATTCTTTTCACTTTTCCTCTGAATGTAGAAGTTCACGTTACATTTCTGTCAGGTTCCTGCTTTCATGATGGAAAAATGGTCAGCAAAACAACAATGTTACAGGATTTAAAAGAAAGTCCCCATATTACTGTCTTAAATATATCGCAGCAACAATGTAGATAAGCATATTCTAATTTACAGCCTCTGAAATAATGCATTTTGAACTGTGTGTGTGTGTGTGTGTGTGTGTGTGTGTGTGTGTGTGTGTGTGTGTGTGTGTGTGCGCGCATGTGCACGCAGAAAGAGCCTCTGGATGATTCTGGCTGGACCATTAAGAACGTCCTGTCGATACCAATTGTCAACAAGAAAGAGGAGATAGTGGGTGTGGCCACGTTCTATAACAGGAAGGATGGGAAACCCTTTGATGAAATGGATGAAACACTGATGGAGGTACAGGCTGTGTGTGTGTTTTTTTTTGTGTGTGTGTGTGTGTGTGTGTGTGTGTGTGTGTGTGTGTGTGTGTGTGCGCGCGCGTGTGTGTGTGCGCGCGCGCGTGCGTGTGTGCGCGCGTGCGCGCGCGAGAGAGAGAGAGAGGGAGTCAGCACTGAGTCACTGAGTTTATAAATACACTCAGGCCATTCAGAGCATCTGCATTATTTATCACTGGGCCTTGAGGCTTTTTACTGAAGTCTCTCTATCCGCCTCTCTGCTCAGAACTCAGTTAAAATACACAACGTGACAGTTTGATCTCCTTTAACTTCAAAGTAGTTTTAGGAACAGTTTTTCTTTTTGACATTTCATATGAATTTGATTTGCTATTTGCCTGGAAAGTGATTTGACCAACATTCACTTCAGAAAGCTTTTGTTTTAACATATAGTGTGTGTGTTGTAGTGTTTGCTAAGCAAACAGGAAACTGGTGACAGTGGTGGATTGTAGCTAAGTATATTTATTGAAGTACTGTACTTAAGTACAATTCTGAGGTCGCTGTACTTTAACACAGCGAACAAGAAACATGAAAACTTGGAAAGAAACAGGAGGAAGCATGATATATCCACTATATTTCAGAAGCACATATTAGACTTTTTGCTCCACTACATTTAAAACCTATAGTTCCTGGTTACTTTTTTACACACCCATATGAATGAACGTCGGTGGAGGGAAAACTTATTACAACCTCAGAATCGTTACAGCTCTGGAGGAATAAATGTCTATTTTTATTGAACAGGAATAGAAATAGATAATGAGCAAATCTTTCAGCCCTGTCTGAAAATTCAAGTATAATTTGACTAACAAGATAAGAGCAGAGGACAAAGTTGCACCAGTTTGTACCTCCTTTTGAAGCTGGTATCCCATATGATCAGACTATTAATAAAAACCTGTTTGATTTGTTTGTGCAGACAAAGTAAAAATGTGTTAGCATTACATATCAGATGGGTACATTGTGATTACTTCAGAAATCATAAAGCACAGATGTTTGTTTTTCACAAACGATGTACAAACAAATGAGATCATCCCTTTGGAGTCATTTGGATGTTAATGTGCTGAAGACTGCTTAAAAATGTAACATAGCAAAAATAATATGCTCTATATTCCCCTATATGCTGCAGCGGCGCACACTGTAATGTATTTTGTAATATAACGGTTTGAAATGGTTTATTCTGTATAATGACTCATTTTACTTTGATATTTCAGTGCATTTTGCTGATGACTGTGCAATATGTTAGTTCAGTTCAAATGCAGGACTTGTAATGGAGCATTTTCACATAGTTGGGTTAGGGTTGAGTCAAGCTTTTACTTGAGTGAAGAATCAGAACTGTTTTCACCACTGAGAGCAGGTGATGTTTATATTTTCATTTTTAGGGTTGGACAAAAGAAGGCAGTTTGCTTGAGCAGTGGAAGAAAAAACTAGAGTCAATCTACAAACTCACAGAATCAATTTTAAGATTCAGGAACTATTTTATCATTTAATGTATTTTTTGTCACATCCACAACCATTAACTGGCTCTTAACACTTCATGTCTTTCTCTCTCTCTCTCTCACACACACACACACACACCTCTCTGTCCAGTCTCTGACCCAGTTCCTGGGCTGGTCGGTGCTGAACACTGACACCTACGATAAGATGAACAAGCTGGAGAACAGGAAGGACATCTTCCAGGACATGGTGATGTACCACGTCAAGTGTCGCAAGGATGAAATCCAGAACGTTCTGGTTAGTAAGTAAATGTGGAAAAAGGGAGAGATCTGGTTCTCTATCACACCAACTATAGCAGGAATAAATATATCACTATGGGTTTATCAAATGTGTTTTTTAAGGATAACATTGTGTAATAGTGTTATTCTGTGTGTTTCTCTCCAAATGGATTGTTCCAAACATTTCCAAAAAAGAGTGTTTTACACACAGTTGAGTGTTTAACAGTTTGTTAAAGCCTGTTTTCATGAAAAGACCAATGAAGTGATGTTTTTTTTTCTGTAATTGGCCTCTTGAGCTTCTTGCTGTATATAATGGTGGCTACAGTGATACAAAAGGTGTATTTCATGTCCCTTATGAATTTATTGTTGTTGTTATAAAACAAGTTGGTAACGTGAGCCTGGAAGAAAGTATTAAATTTATGCAAATTGTGGTTTGTACTTCAGTTACTACTGTCTACTTTTGTCAAATTAAATCTAATATCTGTTCTCATTCTCTTCTAAAATTACCTGGAAATCTTATGTAGTAAAAGCTGAATAAGAAAGATTAATGCATTTTACAGCACCATTGAAACTAGAGGCTGCAGCATTTTGTTGACTTTAAACCTTAGAAACCACTGCTGGACCACAATGCAGATATTATCCTTTAATATATGTGCTACACAGAACAAAACCAGTCAGTTTGAAGCCAGTCTGTTGATGTGGACGATAGAAACAGGAGGTGAGCATCGTTTATAAGGTGAAATTGGCTGTCAGATTTTGTATGAGGTGATTTGTCAGTAGATAGAGAAACAGGCAGAGGGAACGAAAGCAGAGAGAGATGACCTGATGTGACCTCAGATCAGGAGTCAGATGATTGATGCTGAAGCGTTTGATCCAAGGTGAGCATTGATGATGTGTGTTTCCCCAGAACACCAGGGAAAGATGGGGGAAGGAGCCAGATGAGTGCGAGGAGGAGGAGCTCCAAGAGATTCTGGTAAACAACAAAACATCCAGCTTGTGCCTTCAGAAATTCCAAAAGCTATCCTCAGTGCAAACAAAGAAATACATTTCCCCTGATGGACCATGACTGTGAACGAGATTTTGTGACATTTATTATATTGACTTTACAGATCAAAATCATGACCTTTTTGTTTTTAAGGTTTCTCATCTTTCCACAGTCCTATGGGATGGTGTCGTCTTGTGATTCACACTGAGATGCACACCAAGCTGTGGCGACATGATTCCACAAATCTACAGTATGAATTTATGTATTTGTCCATTTCTGTCCACAGTCCGAGGTTTTGCCGAGTGCGAAGAAATCGGAGATCTTGGAGTTTCACTTCTGTGACTTTGAGCACAGTGAACTGGACCTGGTGAAGTGCGGCATCCAGATGTACTACGAACTGAAAGTGGTGGACAAGTTTCACATTCCCAGAGAGGTTTGTTAATTCATTTGTATTTGATGTTCATATTCTCCCCTAATTTTTTGCCAAATAACATTCCACAATGTAGATTTCAGAGGCTGAGATTCATAAGGTTGGAAGCAATTTCACACCATTGTAAATCATTTATTTCCAATATCCAGAAGTATCTTCAGTTCTTTTCTCTATAAGATTTAACCATGTGTGCTTGTGGACCTGCGCTCGTTAATATTGTGTCATAGATACACACAAACAAGCGGCGCAGAGTGGTGTTGTTTCATCCTGTGTCGTTTTTCTGTCACATGATATGAGCGGTAAAGTGTGTGTTACCTGCAGGCCCTGGTGAGGTTTGTTTACTCTTTGAGTAAAGGCTACAGGAAGATCACCTACCACAACTGGAGACACGGATTCAACGTCGGACAAACCATGTTCACCCTGCTGATGGTCAGATACGCAGCCTCTCTCCCTCCGCCCTCTTCTTCTCCTTAATTACTCATCACTCCCTCACCTCCTGCTCTCAATCATTTCTTCCTCCTCCTCCTTCCCTCTCCAGTAAATCCTCTCTACTCCTCCTCCTCCATCTCACCTCTCATCTTTCCTGTTCCTCTTCCCTTTATTGTCCTCCTCCTCGGTCCCCTGTATTGTCACCTGAAATGTTCTCTACATGTGACCATGTATGTATGTGCTGTGTTTATATGGATGTTTGTGTGTAAGTGAGTAAACAAGAGCGATAATGAAGTGTGTCTGTAAATGATGAAATGAGTCAGTGTTGTTTGAACTGGTTATTAAATAAGAAAACCAGTGAGTGGAAATCCTGCACTTGTTTGTGTGCTGAATGCATGGCTACCTTTGTGTCAACAATTTATGTTCATGCTCTCAGACCGGCGATCTGAAGCGTTACTACACAGACCTGGAGTGTATGGCCATGGTGACTGCCGGCCTCTGCCACGATATCGACCACAGAGGAACCAACAACCTCTACCAGATGAAGTAAGAGCAACAGGGGGTGAGGGAGTGTTTCAGCATGTCAGTAAATCAACTGAAAGGTAACATGTTTGATCCCTAAACAGCCTGCGTGTGTCTCTCTGCTAAATGAATAAAACTTAATTTGATTTATGTATTTGGAAAGTTACTTTCAGAACAAGGTTCTTACGCACTGACCTTTAGAGGTAACAAGTAATTTTAGAAGGAGCGGGTCATTTGAGTGACTTTGCACTTAGTGTTTAATTACATTTTTTTTTTTGTTCTATCACCTGAATATAATGGAGTGCAGTACAACACCACTTTGACCTCAGCGCTAAAACTAATAAAGCTAATTTTATTAATTTTATTAATAAAAGCCAGATTAATGTATCGGATTGCATTAGGTGTATGTAACACTGTGACCATGTTAAGGTTGTGGTTATTTGTGCTTTTGTTTTTCGATCTTCTGTTTTTAAGGCAAAAGAGGCTGAAAACTACAAATATTTCAGTAAGTGTGAGAAAACTGAGGCACTTGTGATAATAAGCTTCAGCGTTCGTTAAACATGGGCATCAAGGATGATGAGGTGAAATGAGACCAGCTTAGCAACCAGTGGTTTAAAGAAGATATTGATATTTCTACATAACCAGCGTTAGCATTTTTACCAGTCTTGCAAAGAGCTTCTACTATTGTTGCGTTTATAAGATAAGAGGTTATAATACATCCTCTGAGCAGCGCTTCTTCTTCAGGGCAGACTGGACGCTACAGTGACTCAGTATCAGAAAGTGATTAGACAGTTCGACTGGGCCAGTGCTAGCTGGTTAGCATGCTAACTTCAGTAGACAATAAATAGAAGCAAAACAAGAGGGTGGTTTCCTCCACTGGAGACTCTTGGTGAGTAAAGGAATGAAGTTTGATGCAGAACAATGTTTCTCCTAGACTGGGAAGTGAACAGCTGTGATTGCTAACACTGGCTATGTTACAATAGCAAAACTTAAGTATAGCTTGACGCATGCACAATACAAAACATGTTTTTCAAACTATTAACTGAACAAAAGTAAAATCATATAGAATGATAAATATATGGCTTCCTTAATTACTTATTGCCGCCATGACCCCGTTTCTTCATGAGTCTCAGTTGCATTCATTTATAACTTTTCTCACTTTTTGAAATCAGACTGTTTGGTCATTCTGAGGACGTTTAATTGACTCAAAGTGACAGCAGCTACTCCTCCCGTGTTCGAGACGAGCTGACCTCAGCTCTTTAGGCGAATGTAACATCACACACAGAGAACATCAATGCACTGATATTGACCAGATACACCTTCAGCTGCTCTGCCCCACCTGCTGATGGATGAGCTAATGAGAGCCGCCATTAGCCGCGGACGCAGCGGGCCAGGCCCACCCTGGATTTAACATGCATGATTTATCACAGTGTAACCTCCCATCATTCTGTGTGTGTCTGTGTGTGTCTGTGTGTGTCTGTGTGTGTGTTTGTTTCCAGGTCTGGTAATCCTCTGGCGAAGCTTCACGGCTCCTCCATCTTGGAAAGACACCATCTGGAGTTTGGCAAGACTCTGCTGAGAGATGAAGTAGGTTTCAGTGTACACACACACACACGCACACACACACCTACACACACAAACACACACACACACACACACACACACACACACACACACACACACACACACACACACACACACACACAGGGGTGGACACATCAACACCTAAACATCTGTACATTGGAAAGCAATGTGATATAACCATCCTGCAATAAATCTAAAGAACTGACACCCCGCCCTCTCGAGCCTCGGCTCCATTTGCTTCTGTGGGAAAACATGTTTATGAAAAATTTAATGAAATTGAAATGATTATTATCTTTCCATTTCCCATGCGTCTTTGCTAAAATAAAACTTTGATCAATGCAAAAGTTCTCAAATCTTACTGCCCAGTACAGCAGTAGATCCCCTTTTAGCTTTCAACATAGAAATAAAACTCTCAGCTTTCTCTGTTTATCTTTTCCAATTTATCGGTTTTGTCACACATAATTTCCGTCTCACATCAAAGGAAGCCTGTTTTGAGTCTTCTCCTGCTCTGTATGTCTGGCACACTCACAGTTTAGAGATCATATGTGCAGTTTCAAACATAATCTCAACCTTCTGGATGTCCAGTCAGGGTCATGACAACCTAACCCCCGACACACGCCCCTGTATTCTTGTTGTTCTCTGAATCGACCGTCTTGATTTTCTCCTGTGTTTCAGTCACTGAACATTTATCAGAATCTGAACCGCCGGCAGCACGACCTCGTCATCCACCTCATGGACATCGCCATTATCGCCACTGACCTGGCTCTCTACTTCAAGTCAGTACAAAGAGAATGCAAATGCATCACGTCCTTTCAGTTATCGTTCTACCGCTTTAAATGCCTTTTAGCCAGCATTATAAAACAGATTAATTACACTTAATTGTTTGAGTGGCACATTTGATAATGATTTCATCTTTTTGTGTCAGTTTTTTAAGTAATTACTTTTTGAATTGATACATAAAGAAGTCAACAAAAATACAGCAGATAAGAAAAGATTTTGTGTTGATGAAAAACTCATCTGTAAGTGTTGCTGATGAATTCTGTCCCACCACCTTCTCCAAAATAATCTCAGCAAAACAAGTGAGAGGTGATGCATGTTCAGTGAAAGCACGTCAGAGCAGACCGTGATTATAATGCCTTGTGAAACGCCTTTTAAAGATGGAGGTAGTGGAGCACTGTTTTGTTTCTGTGCAGGAAGAGGACAATGTTCCAGAAGATTGTTGACCAGTCCAAGACCTACGAGAGTTGGACCGACTGGACCAAGTACATGATGCTGGAGACCACGCGTAAAGAGATCGTCATGTAGGCACAAACGCAAACACACAGGTAGAAACACAGACGCATACAAACAGTCAGATGTCAACACATGTATTGTGTTTCTAGGGCCATGATGATGACAGCCTGTGACCTGTCTGCTATCGCCAAGCCGTGGGAGATTCAGAGCAAGGTACGCGGCTTTGTGATCTCTACACAAGGTCCTTTTCATACTTCACAGTTGTAGCTGTAAAATGGCTCTCCAGCCTCGCTAACATCCAGCCGTTCACTGTAATAAGACACACACTTGTACACAGGCTCCAGGAGAGTCTCTGCAAGAGAGCGGGAGCCGGTGATAAAGTAGACAGAGAATGACATTTTGTCAGCGCTGCCATTTCTCTCAGCAGCGTTCAGCAGTGATTCCTGACGGCCTCATGCATCAAAAGCAACCTGCTGCTTTTCATTTGCCTCATTACGGCATGGCAGGCTCAGCGTTTTATTTAAGTAAAGTATGCAATATACACATTGCCATCGCGCTTGCACACACAGGCATATCAATATGAACAGGAAGTATCGCTGGCTGTTTAACAGGCGCTGCCGGAGGGTCATTTTTTACCTTTATTTGTTTGCAATTGGCTGGGAACATGAGCTCTTTGTCAGCGACGCCTGCTTCACATTTTTATACACACACATAAGCTGGAGACTCATAGCAATTCCACTGTACCCATAATAAAACCAGTAATGGTAATTCAAAGCACAGATAGTTGAGTTCTTGTTGATGAAGTGCTTGATGCATCACCTGTTGAAAGAATTCAAATATAAAGCTAATAATCTATTATAGAAGAGAAATATAAGTTACCAGACGATTTTATCCAATTCCTCCAAAACGTATTCGTATAAGATGATCAAGGGAGGGCAGAAACAGAATCACTGGCTCAACTGGTCCCATGCTTATTATTAGAGCCGCGCTCAACCTGTAATGAGGGGTCACAAGTGGACATAGCTTCATTTTCAAGGGTCATGAGCTAAAAATGTTTGAACCACTGATTCAGAAAATGCGAAGGCGCGCTGTGCTGTTTTGGCAGGCATTGTTAAAGAAGATATTTGAGATATTTTTTTCCTAATGTCTCAGGCTCATGGGCTCCTTTTCAGCTGTAATCATAACAAATAATTCCACAAGTCAGCAGACGCCTGACCTTTTTATAAATGATTTTTCCATCAAAATGGTTCTGCAAATCACCTTCCAGGTGGTTTGGTTTTCATGATTGTCCTCCAGCATGACTAGCTAATTTAAAACATCCATAGTTTAGCTTAATGGCAAAAGCTGTTGCACTTATACACTTATAATTTTAAATTGGAACAGGTAATTGCAGATTGAATATTTAATTTTCTCCCATTGTCAATTGCTTGAGTTTAAAGTAAAGAGTGAGAGCTGTGTTGCTGAGTACAGGGGAGGATTTTGCTGTTAAAGGGTCATGAATCTGGTACTGTGATGAAAATCTAATAAATACCAGTATAATCATGTTTGAGTACTGCCAGATGTGGTGTTCAGATACAATATGTGTGAAGGGAGGTTATGGGACCAGCAGTGCGATCAGTGTATTAGAATAAAAGGCTCATGAATATTGTTCCCAAATAGCATCTTACAGTAGACGTTGGTGTGAATCTATAGTTATGACAACTTTTAGTGCAAAAAGTATCAGTAGTCACACAAATAGAATGATGTATCCCTTTTAAATCTTTTCTACATCAGTTACTTCACATCTGTAGTAGAATTTGGGATTCAAACTACCAGCCTTTTCATCACCTTCAGGCTCCTGTTATTAATGTTCATCCTTTACGATTATATGTCAAAGATACATGTAATTAATCTACAGTCTCTCAACTACATGATGAGTGTGTGTACAAGCTGATAAACATCTCATATCAAACCCAAAAAATAATTATTACCATGTGCTACTATGACAAACTTCAGCAGATTAGTTGAGTTCTCTTCTGCTCTGTTGCTCCTTATGCACAGTCGATGCCAATTATGATATTCCACCTTTATTTTTGGCGGATACGTTTTTTTTTCCCCTGGTTCGATTTCACCTTTGTCTGCACCTGGTGAGTCAGCTCCACATCCCACACACGCTGTCAGGATATCTATCTACAGCAGCGGCCGCCCCCCCTGTGGATTGTGCTCTAAAAGTAGTTTGATGACTAACTCCTCTCCTAAAAGGTGAATTCCACCCTGAATACAGCAGCTACATGTTTGTAGATGTCAAAATGAAGCCCTCCAAATTCAAGTTCTCATCAGAGACTTGCGGAAACTTGATACTAGAACTTAATTTAAGCAAAGGGAATCTCTGCTCGTGGGAAATGAGTCTCTATTACAGCTCGAGTTTGTGATTCAAGCTGATAAGATGGTTGCATTCTTACATAAAAATCATCTGATGTACAGATAAAGTCACTCAGATTTTTATTGATGATAGACAGTCCTCCCTGAGATGTTCTGGAGAGACAAAAGCTTGAGCTGCTTAATTCTTCTTAAGATACTCCACTGACATTTTTATAGCTGATACTTTTTTTTTTTTTTTTTCCCACTCAGTTCTGCTTCCCACGCACACAGAATATCTGTCTACAGCCAGCCACAGCCTCGTGGCAATTGTTCCCTCCAAACTGGCTTGATGACTAACTCTTTCTAAAATGAGTTTTTTTTTTTTTTTTTTTTTACCCCAAATGCAGAATTCACATATTATTCATCAGATCTCACGTTGCTCCAATTTAGGTTTGCAAGGGGCAAGACAAAATAGGCTTTCATCTCATCAAGGCACAAAAGCCTGAAACTGCCTCATGAGCAGTGAGCAAGATTCTAAATTATGGGACATTGTAAAAGCTTTACAGGATGATTTTAAGGACATGTACGGGAGCTTTTCTTACTCTATAAAATGCTCCTCAAATCAGCACCGTGCTCCAGCCAGTAGCTTTATGACTGCCAGTGACTTAAAGGAGAATTTCCCCAAATACTGTGCATAGTGTTGAAATGATCAGTCAGAAAATAACTTGTTTTATATCATTTTAAATTAAATACCTTTTGGTTTTGGACTGTCTGGCAGATGTCATAGAGGCTCTGAAAACTCTGGGAACATTTTATACACTTAATAATTAATGCTAAGATATATATATAATAAGATAAAAATATTGTCACAGTCACATGATCCCCAGTTTAAAAAAACTTTCTTTTCATTCAAATCGTTATGTAATTTTGAGCTTATCTCCACTAACAATTTGCTAACCACAGAGAACCATGAGACAAAGTCTGTTGACTGACTTGTTTTGACTTGAATTTGACCTCTCCAAACTTTGTTGGACCCTGTAGGTGGCGCTGTCTGTAGCTGCAGAGTTCTGGGAGCAGGGAGACCTCGAGAGGACGGTACTGGAGCAACAACCTATTGTAAGGACACAGTAAGATTTGGGGGATTGTCCATGATGACAAATCAGAAAAGCTTGTAAATGGACCTTTGTGCTCGGATTATTGTGTTTCACTCAAGAGTCAGCAGTGGACAGTGAAAAAATGGGGCAGTTCACGTGAAATGAGCCTCGTGGGACCCTTCATGATCAGCTCAATCATATGATCAATTTTATGTCTATAACCTGGACAAATATGCACATGATGCTGTAGTTTGAACTAGGTAATGAATTAAATCTGTACTCCAGCAATCTACAGAAAACCTGTTTATCTGTCTGTGTTGATTTTCATATTTTTTTAATCAGTTTGTGCCAGTAAGATAAAGTTTGAGAAAGGAGAGAGGATTTGGTGGGTGGACACGAATTGCAGGAATTATGGCGAGATGGTGCTCTCCTCTGGGTTTCATTTTAAGACGGCGAGCGGGAAGGACGGGATGAGAGAGCAGGAGAACAAGAGACAGAAACGCAGCTGGAAGACGAAATGAAAAGACAGATTTAGTTCCCTGTGGCGGCAGTGTTGAGCGATGTCAGGGCCATTATGTGGAGCACTGATACAGAAAGAGCGGTGACTGTGGCCCCAGCCCAGCCGACCGTACCCTCCCCTGGCTCTCTCTGCCACTGTCTCTCTTTCTCTCTCTCCCCTCGCTGTGTTTCATTCCCTCGTGTCCTTGAGACACTTGAAGTGTGAGAAGCACCATCCCACACTCTCTCACCTCACAGTGCTCTGAATTTAATAGCATCAGTCAACAGGGAAAACTTTTCATTTTGATCAGTTTGTATTTCCCCAGCAGTCGATTCTGTGAGTCACTGTGGTCTGACAAGAAAAAAAGAGTTTGCAGAGGCTGTAACACTTGATCAATTTTATCAGGAAATGTAGGTGGGCAATTTTGCCACCAATTACAGCCAGCATGGATTTCCTCACAGTTCTGACAGCTTTGTGCTGCTCACGCTGCGCTAAAGTACCAAGCACCTTTTGAATGTGCCTGCTAATGTGAAGCTAATGTAACTTTGCATGGTTCATTCATAGCTTTGTTTACACTCAGAGAGGACACACTATGGAACTATGACCCTCTTTTACAAGCATGCAAAGTTGAGACCTTTGAAGGAGACAGTTTGGGTTTCAGGTTCTGACTTGATGCTACTAAGCATTTGAGTCTCTTTGGATGAATCTACAGTTTTCTCAGTGAGTGAGGATGGAGTGCTTTCCATATTTGTGATTGTGGTGTAGCTGTTAAAGCAGGTGTATGTACAAAAAAAAAAAAGAAGAAATAGGCCTTTTTAAGTTAGGGAAATTGTCTCCCCACCACACACTCAACAAAGATGTCAAAGGTCAGAGGTCAGCTTTGGAACACCTTCACTGGGGCTGGGAGGATGCCAGTGCTGTGTTCAAGGACAATGCAGTAGCTTTAGTTTCCTCAGGTTTTTTTTTTTTACTCATACATATGATAGAGTAAGTAGTTTTACATAAACTTTGAAATTGGTAAATCCATTAGAGGTTTCTGGCTGAATGGGAAACCAGTTGTTAGAGCAGTTTCTTGTTGTGAAATGCTTTATACACACTGTTAAAGCGACGATACCTTGATGTGTTTTTAATGCAATAGTACTTCAACAGCAAATTACATTTCATTGGTATGATTGCTACAATATCTAAAAAAAGGTAATGATAAGGACATTAAAGTACAATAGCTTAGCGATAGTGTTGATGACCAGATCACCATAATCGAGTGCTTTAAACACTTCTCTCTCTCTTCTCCAGCCCATGATGGACAGAAACAAAGGAGAGGAGCTGCCGAAGCTGCAGTGTGGTTTCATCGACTTTGTCTGCGCTTTTGTGTACAAGGTCAGATGTCACAAAGACACACGCAAACACCCACTACTGAGTCCCTCTAACTCAAACACTCACTGCAATGAACACCTGCCACTGGCTAAAACAAATAATAACAAACAAATTTACATGCAGCTTGATATTGACTTTGTTTTTGGCTGCATAACTTTATTACAAGACAGTTCGGATGTGCAAATGGATTATCATAATCGAATTTGTTCGCACCATGTGAGGCTGATTAGTTAGTGTTATATGTATGATTTAATAAATTATTTTGACTGTTTGGATCTAACAAAGCCGTATTGATTTAATGTGATTCGATTTGTGTTGACTCTTCCACCTCTCCTGCTCCTCAGGAGTTCAGCCGTTTCCACGTGGAGATCACCCCCATGCTGGACCGCCTGCTGAACAACAGGAAGGAGTGGAACGCCCTGAAGGAGGTGCACGAAGCCAAAGTGGCTGCCATTGAGGAAGCCAAGAAAGCCAAGGAGGAGGAGGCTCAGAAAGTTGTGGCAGCCAAACAAGGTAGGAGGCCGTCAGACACGTGAACACACACACACAAACAATGTGTTACTCTCTCTATTTTCATGTGGGATGTAAATGCCTCTGAGCCTGAACAATCATGTGCCAGTTGTGAGGTGAGAAATTTATGCCAAAACTGGTAACGGCAGAGACACAGAAATACACACACAGGACGAGAAACAAATAGTTTTGTTTGGATGCATTTTTCATGGTGTCACTTTGAATAATAAAAACTAACTTCCCCTCTGTGTTTCCTTTTTTTCTTCCCTCTTTCTTTTCTTCTTTTCTTCCTTCCTCCTGCAGCGAGTGCAGCCCAGTCACAATCAAAGACTTGTATTCTCAGCTAGAGAGGCTACAATAGCACCACCTTGTTTGCAACATGGTTATGGTCCAATACTGGATTTATGCAAAAGATTTTCTCCTTTTTTTCTTTTTAAATCCAGTTTACAGAGAGGATGTCTCTCACTTCTCCTGCATTTACTGAAATCTCCTTTCTGCACTGCTTCTTCCTGTCCTTGCTGCTTTGATACTGTGTTACTCATTAGATGCACTTGGCTTGATGTTGTGTTCAGGTGTTTGCGGGAAGCTCCAACAGCTAACATTTGATAGTCGGTTACCAAAAAGCATTACATACAGCAAGCTATGTGTTTTGTCTGTACTTTGTCAAAAATTTGGAAGCTTCCTGAACTGAAAAGGTTCAAATGGCAACTCAGGTGTTAAATGTCATCTTACCTACAAGCCTGTAATGCTGTACTGGCATTAACTGAATCCAGCAGCTGCCTAGAAAGGTGTGTTATAGAAAATGCTCAGCAGAAATGTAACAGTACACAGTCTGTTGAGGAGCTAATGGGCTAAAACATGCAAAGCATTAGTTTGTTCCTTTAAGTATCTGTGATTGCGGCTGGTGGGTTAGAAGCAGATGTAACCTACACTGACCTTTAATAATCTACACGTTTGTGTTGTAAACACCAGTGTCTCCTGATTACACTTCAGTGTCAGTTCAAATGTTCAGTATATGCTCTCAGATGATAGGTCTGGGTCAGTCTGAGGACGTCAGAGAGTTTCTCAGTAGACTGAAAAAGTTCTAGACATTTGTTTTGATGAAGCAAATGCAAACTTATTGTTATGTATTCTTATTATGAGCTATAAAGAACATCAAAGTAAAAAATATCCAAGACAATCAATAAATTAAAGCTTCAGTGTGACTCTTTGATTCTGTGCATTTTGTAGTAATGGTTCTTTTATGATGGATATGTGTTTATACACAGAGAGGGAACATGCTCCAGCTGCGGTTAATGACATTCATCACTGGGCGTTTCCATAGTGTCTGTGAGTCAAGTGTTATTTTATATTTTTGGCTCAGGTCTTGCGACATTAGTTGTGTTGACATGTTTGTCTCAGTTTCTTCTTCGTCTGTGCTGTTAAAGGTTCAGAACGGAGAAATCTATAAATGCAAACGCAGAACATGGCTTGCAAAATAGATGCACGCTGAAAATACCTTCATGTACTCTGTTGTTCAGTTATTGGTTGGTTAAATACGGCTTACCTTCTCTGCTGCACTGGTTTTTACTGTACACTGTGTATTAAAGTATGTTACTAGATAATAATTCGACCTGATCCTTTTTAGCGTTTGTGATATTTAATGTAAATGTTTGTAGATACTTGCGCAGAAATCTAATGCAGATCAGCGGAGATGAAACAGTTTGTGAACTAATTCCTCACACAAACACACATGCAGTCAGTTTTGCTGTAGTTAACAATGAGGAAATGTGAAATTGTTTGAAAAGAGATTAGTAAAGACGCTATTTTCATACTGACTAATACTGGTGTCCGTCTTTTTATTGAGAGGTGTGTGTGTGTGTGTTGTGTGTGTGTTTGGGGGGGGGTGTTAGTTTGTTAGGTGTTGCTGTGTCTGGTGTCAAATTGTGGTGATTTTGAATTGGTTTCTTGTGTTTTTGTGTGTTAGTCAGAGACTATGTGGCATCTTATTGTGATGAGCTAGTGCTGGTGCTGGTGTTTAGAAAATAGTATTTAAATGTGAATGGCATCTGCATCCACATACATTTCTGTGCAGTTTTATTACTCTATAAAACAAATGTGTTTCAGCATTAAACACTCATATGTATGTATGATTAAGAGCTTCAACATAAACAGCATATTTGATTGCACTTTTGTAACCATTTCATTTCAACGACACATACTTGTTATTTTCTTTGCATGTTTCCTCGTCTCTCGCTGCACTCTCATTTGATTCTCTAGAGAATCTGTGTGGAAATTTTTTTGCACCTTTTTTTTTTTTTTCCAACCATGAGGATTTACACCCCAGCGAGCATTTGACTGACAGCACTGTGGAGGAGCTGGCCAAGTGTTGTGCCAAAATTTATTTCCCCAAAAACAGGTGGTGGTAAGCAACAATTTCACACCAGGGGAGAAAATGCCAAAATTAAATCCTTTCCTTCCCAAACCACAGATGTTTATTGATTGTACAGAAGTTGTCAGGCTGTACATTAATCTATGGGTATTAAGTGATTTTCTCTCGTTGCTGTTCTACAAAACTGAAACAGCACTTATATATAGGTCAAAAGTGGTCTTGGCTCAAACTGAGTTTAATAGGTTTTTAAACATCTAGGATACCTATGATTATTATTGCGACAGATTTTTAATTACAATATTCGAGATGTAATTCATGCTGGTTAAAAGATGTTAAAACAATGGTTAGATGTAACATAGATGTATGCAGAACTGTTTAACCACATTTAGCTGTGTAGATGCTTAGATGTCTTCTGACCTGATAATTACCAAATCCTTGTTTACTGGGAGCAGCTCACTCTGAGAACAAAGTACGACACACACACACTCTGAGAAATTACAGGGGAAATAAATCCTGGCACCACTCGTTCCCAGTCCCAGCACATGGTTTTCAAGGTATTTACCATTATGGCATTTCAGAATTCAAATTCAAACAGTTTTGAATTGAAATCAGAGAAACGTTGGTCTAGTTTTTTTTCCTTTTTTTTTTTTAACAAGAAATTACACACCTTTTGTAGTTGTCTTTTTCACTACACTGAGAAGTAAACATCTGGAAACTGGCTGTATGAGACTCACTGCAAATTAGTGTGGATGGGAGAGAGTTGCCTGCAGCACTAAAGCAGAATTGCTGCATAAACGACAACTTGCACAACAGCTGACAATGTATTATTATCTGTCAGCTGCACCATCCATTTAAATGTGTTTGTGTGTGTACACATTAATGCATTCTCCCACCTAGAAGCATACATAATACTGTTATAAAACGCAACATGACGCCATAGCAGGGATAATGAAAAGTGATCGCCACTGGAGTCTCAACGGGGGGGCAGCTATATTCATCACCACCCCTCCCTCCCCTCCCTTACACACTGTAGTAATATAATAATAGCCATGGATACATAATGTGTGTCGTCACTGGTGTATGACGTAAATCCCCATGACGTAAGGGCATGTTGGGAGCTCAAAGGATTGCCGTATACGGTTGTGATGATCAGCAGAGCTTGTAAAGCTTGGCTCTGACGCAGGGACAACCCGTGACTGCAGAGAGTGAGAGAGAGGGGGAGAGGCAGAGCAGCAGCTGCAGTACACTCAGAGAGCCTGCAGGAAGGGAGCTTTACCCTCATTCTAGCAGGGATCGGGGGCAGTCGTGACTGCAGAGCTGCCAGCCTGCAAGCCACAGCAGAGAGCAATGCAGGACTATTTATAGACGACTATGCATGTGTCGGCTGCAGTTTCTAAGCAGAGGAAGTCACTTGACTAGTTTGCTCAGGCTTTGTTGTCCCAGAAATGCATTCTCATCAGCATCGCTGTGGCAGTACAATGTTTAGTTGCTGCTGTGTGGAATCACACTAGAATCACATGAAATTCTTACATTAGATCACCTGTGTGTGCAGCATTCAGAAATAACCAGGCTTACTTCCACCAGTTTCTTTTTATGGTAACCTCTTGACGTCCAGCTTTCACCTTTTGTTTCCCCTCTAGATAGCGTTGAAGTTGTTAAAATCACATTGATTGACACTGTCAGGCAGTATCACTGAGAACACACGCAGACCTGAAGCGTTAATTAAAGTTCCTCTCCAGACACATTTTAAACTATGTAAAAATACTCTACAATGATTAATATTTTGTTTAACATGATTTTCATGAATAAAAAGTGAAGATAAACTCAAAGAAAGGGGTCTGGAAGGACATCTATCTTACTTCCTCATTGAGGACTGAGAATTCTGGATCAGGCCTTGTGCCCCGCCCACTCCCGCTGCTTGCGCTAGGCTGACAGTTGAAAGAGTAGACAGCGTCAAAGGAAACATCAGAGAGACTCAGCCACATGTTTGAGCCTCAGTCAGACCCAGACTCAGGAGTTTTTGAGTTTGTTATTTACCAAAACTGGTGACTAGCAGACATATCAGACATATCAGAATGGTTAGTGCAGTTAGCATCTTTTATGGCAAGGTTTCAGGTTTATTTTGCCCGTGCCCCGTTCCCGCAAGTTGACAGGATTGGTTCTTTACATGACGTATGAAACCCTGGCTGTCTGAAGCCATTTTTATGAGAAAGTCATTGGTTCACTGCAGTTCCAAGGTGGTTAAAAACTTGATTTTCATCAGACTGAGTCTTTAAATAATGATCTAAAACAAGAAAGACGAGCTAAACATTTCTGAAGCTGTATCTAATAAATGTTTGGCATTTCTTTCATTTTCAAAATAACAGTCAATAACATTGCTCTAGATCAGCAATTACATTAATCAACTAATTGTTTCAGCAGTAGAGACTGATAACAACTTATTCCTGCGACTGTAAAATCTGATGAGAAATGTTAGAAAGCTGTGAAATAACTGCTGAGACAGGTTGACCTTTTTCAAAGACAAATGATTTTAAGGTGACGCAAAAACAAAAAAAAAGTGAGAGAGGAGATGTGATCTCAGGAGGACACAATGACATGACAGTTTTCTTTCTTTAACACAGGCAGAAAAGCGAGACAAATCACTCCAGTGACGTATCCGCGTGTATCAACATGTCTCATGAGGACAGTTAAGAGGCTGCAGGATGTTTGAAGAAATCAACAGTATCACGAACTGCAACGCAGTGAATGTGCTTGCATCTGTTCAGTGATATAACACCAAACACTGCTGTTCTCCAGCTTACGATCAAAATCCCCACAGGAGGTTTTAAAGATAATATGATTTCTAGGTAGAAGAAAACACATTCCTGAATTATACACTATATATGCATTATTATTTATATTATTTAACCAGGTATGGGTTTAATATCTTTTTTTCCTGAGGCTAAAGATAAATATTACAGATAAACAGTAGAATAAAAACATGTGAAAGGTAGAAAAGTGGACAGCAACAAAATAGATGCAAGCAGACCAGCATGTTCAGTGAGTTCAGTAGTTGTAAGTCATCAGTTTGTGCATATTTGTCACATGGAGTCAGCATCCACTGAATGCAACAGTTATCATCGTGTTGCACAAGGTGACCTTTGACCTGAAGTAACTCTGCAGTGTGTAATGTTTGCTGTCTGAGCTCAGTTGACGTTCGCAGAGACGCTGCTCACTGTGGCTGAGCGCTGACCTCATTTCTAAGATGACTTTAATACAATACACATTTAAAACACGCTTAATTGGTTTTGAGAATTTGTCTTGAGTTAATCTGTCTAAAAATGCAGCAAAAAATGGCAGAATGAATAATATCAAAATTTATTTCAGCAAATGGCAAAAAAAATCATCGTTGTCGCTTTGAGTTTCTGAGATTAGAGAGATGTTTACCAACAGAAGACCGTCAACTCACTGGTCGGTGCTAAGTACTGAAGAAAAGTATTTACCACGCAGCAGACATGAGGGCAAATCAGATGTAGTTTCTTTCTCATCTTACAAATGATGTTTCTATGCCCTTTAGCCAAGCAGCATATTTTCCCAAATACTGAAATCCATTCAGACTCCCAAGTTTCACCAATCAGCTTTTTCAGTCATACAGTGAGGAATGAACAAACAATAAATTTAATCTTTACTATTGAGAGTAATGAGAAAACTGGGAATATGCCACTGTACGGATTAAGCCAGATTTTAGCACCAAATTAGTTGCCCCCGACTAATTTACATCTATTTAATAAGTGCAAAGAAATCAAAATAAAGAAGTGCACCAAAATTGCATAGTAAGTGCTAGTTAGGCATATTAGGGTGTTTAGGAGAGGAGGGGATCTCTGAAGAGATGAGTCCTCAAGAGATTCTTGAAGATAGAAATGTACGCTCCTGCTCTAATAGCATTCAGTAGCTTGTTCCGCCATCAGGGAACCACAGACGAGAACAGTCTGGACTGTGTGCCTGCCTTGTGTGCAAGGATGCA